>NC_043001.1:114257171-114264671 GCF_006345805.1 Octopus sinensis | reverse complement strand
CTGAAGAAGTTATAGTGGAAGAAGTCGACGTCAGGACTTATTCTTTATAAGTAACCCTAGTTCTTATTTTATCGGTCACTTTTGCCTAACCTCTAAGTTACGGAGACGTAAACACACCACCATCGGTTGTCAAACAACGGCGAAAGACAAGCATTCTCCCTCTATCTCTCTCGCACGCACACACACACACATACACATATACATATATATATATATATATATATATAGTTACAGTATCTTCTGTTAAGAACGTAGTGCAGTACAGTATAAAACTCGTCCACATTCAGATTTCACCATGTGTTATCCAGTAGAAGGTTTATACGGACTTCGAGGTTTGCGATTGGGCTTCGGTCATTTGTGAGTAGAAAATTGAAGAAACTGAAGTCAACAAAAACAAGTACGGTTGGACATTTCTTTTCAATCAATACAACTCTTTCTACGCAACGTAGTTCTCCAGGTATGGAGGTACTTGATTATGGAACCGTTTCCCTGCATTATGAGATATTTGACTGTTTGTGATTACATTGGCACAGAAAGCATTTAGCAACAACATGGTACATTGACATCCCATTCAGTCTCACCAGATTTCCCTGTTTAAAGATAAGATTTACTTTCACTATTAAGTAGTAATATGGTCGCTTTGCCTTTATTAATGAACCACAAAATGTACAATTGGGTTGTATTAGTATTTGTCATTCTTTTGATGCTGCACTATATGTTTAAGGCGGCGAAATGTTTTGTGGTATTTGGTCCGCCGCTGCGTTCTGAGTTCAAATTCCGCCGAGGTCGACTTTGCCTTTCATCCTTTCGGGGTCGATAAATTAAGTACCAGTGACGTACTGGGTCGATGTAATCGACGTAATCCGTTTGTCTGTACTTGTTTGTCCCCCCTGTGTTTAGTCCCTTGTGGGTAGTAAAGAAATGGGTATTTCGTCTGCCGTCTAAGGCGGCGAGCTGGCAGAAACGTTATCACGCCGAACGAAATGCTTATTGGTATTTCGTCTGTCGTTACGCTCTGAGTTCAAATTGCGCCGACGTCGACTTTGCCTTTCATCCTTTCGGGGTCGATAAATTAAGTACCAGTTACGCACTGGGGTTGATATAATTGACTTAATCCGTTTGTCTGTCCTTGTTTGTCCTCTCTGTGTTTATTATTCCAAGGTCAGTTTTGATCGATTACAAACAATAAATTTACATCCTCCACCATCCTTGCTTTTGTACATCATTTGATGCATTACGTAATATATCACTCCTTAAATAAAACAACAGAGTATGATTTTAAGGAAATGTGACGGCTATTTCTAGCAAGTCAGGCGACTTCGTAGAAATTACTGAATCAGTTCATTATTGTTGTTGCTGTTTTTGTTGTTGCTGCTGCTGTTGCTGGAGCAGCTGATGATGAAGATGATGATGATGATGATGATGATGATGATACTCATGATGATGACGATGATGATGATGATGATGATGATGACGATGATGAGTATGTATATTAAAATCGTGAAGCATGTTACGTAATAACAGACTAATCAGATATGAGGTAATAACAATTCAAAGTAAATAACTCTGGAAAGGGTTATTTTGCGTTCCCAGAGAATATTACCCTCAGGGGCGCTAGTGATGGTAAGACATTTTTCACACTAATCACTTCAGTTTATAAGTTGCTGTCTAAATTGCGCGAAAGGAAATCTGAAGGATACTGGGCTGCTATTTCACGTAGGCTGAACAACCACGTAGACGCCAACTTGCTGGTTTTCGCAGTTTATGGCAGCTATTAGCTATTAGCTTTCGTTGAACACCATTACAAACTGCTTTTTAAATTACTTACTAGAGTCTTTTCAACATACATTTTATATCATTATTCTATTGTCGGTTTCAGCCGGAGGGTGTGGTCATTTGTCTTTCATGAACATATCAAAAATGTTCACGAAAAGCAAATAATTACACATAAGGCTCCCAGTGACCCCTCCTTTATATATTATTACTTCCTTCCTCATTATATATGCATACATTTATACACACACGCAGAACAGCATTTGTCTTGCCTTTTGACATTTCATCTTCCCTCTGTGTCCTTCTCGCAATTAATATTTGAAGCATTTCTATGTCAGCACATTGTCTTCTTCCTCCATCTCTCTCTTTCTCTCTCTCTCTCTCTCTATCAATCAATCTATCTATCTATCTCCTTCTCCTTCCCTCTCAGCATCTCTCTCTTTCTCTGTATGTATCTCTGTCGCTGTCTGTCTGTCTGTCTCTTCTTTCTCTCTTTCTCTCTCTCCTTTACATAATCTGTTTCTGCTTTTGAGAATGAACTAAATTCCGAAATGTCAATGTAATCAATATTAATTTCAAGTAATCATACTAAGCGTTATGCTAATATCACATTATTCGTAATTAGTTCTTTCTATTTTTTTTGTTAATTGATTTCTCTTTGTATTGTATAATCCAGTGTAATGGAAAAAATTGCGTAATTGTTGGCCGGAGTTTCTTCATTCCCCTCTTCAGATGATTATAAAAATAGAACATAAAATATAGTAAAGAGATAGAGTACCGATGAATTTCATTCCAGACGCTGTTTGGTTGAGTTTGCAAAGCAAATTTATATCATTAGTTAGTTATGTAACTAAAGCATTTTTTACAAATGGGTGAAGTTTCATATGTAAAGAAGCGAAAATGGGAGTGGTTTATAGAAAACAATGGAGCAGGTATTGAGCTTATTTGGTCATCGTTGTGAGGGATTCGCTTGAGACCCATTTGATTATTGGTGTAGTCGACCAAGTAAGTCTATGAGATAAAGTGCAGCAATAAAACGTATACATACATCAGCGATGTGAGACTTCACGTTGTTTTCGAGTACCACTAGATGAATCATCAGTGAAATTACCCTCGACTTACAGCAAACAGTTTTTAAAAAGAACGAATGATATATTGGATAATATAAGTCTAGATATATTAGGGGTCAAAAAACGAGATGAACAAATCTAGAACGCCTTTGATCAAAGGACTTTCAGCACCAAGTTGTTTAACCTAGAGGTAAACATATCAACAATTGTAGGAATACAATCTCACCATGGGTGAAAAGCATTGTGAACTTTTGTGAAATTTGAGCTTAACTATTTCCGAAGGAAGACGATTAAATGAAGAAAGCCCTTAACCCGAGGTTCAAACTTTCTACTACCCAACGTCCCGAAAATTAATTTCAAGAAAATTAGTCTAATCATGAGAAAAAGAAAACCTATATAAATGTATAGAATTATTCCTACCAATATACATATATATATATATATATGTGTGTGTGTGTGTGTGTGTGGTGTGTGTGAGAGAGAGTGTATGCGTGCGTGTGTGAGTGTGTGCGTGCGTGCGTGTGTATGATGTATATATATATATATATATATGTTTTGAAGGAAATGTAGACATAACCGGATGTATGAATAATTAATAAATTATTCATACATCCATATTCCTCTGTTTTCATTTCCTTCAATATTGATAATATATGATTTCAATAACCCGTAACATATACCAGTGACTTTCGCATTATATGATATAGATTAACCAGTGGAATATCATGGATTGTATAATGCCTAATGAGGTTATACTTCCTCGAATTAACTATATATATATATATATATATATATCATGGCTGACCGCCAACCCCATTTTTTGCAAAATAGGCGTAGCTTATCCTGTTCAGGCTATATTATTAGCCTTATCCTGCGTTTGAGAATTTAAAAATCACTTCTTTAACTTTCTAAGACCTCTCAACGGTTGTAAAGCAAACTTCGTTTGTTTGTTTACGTTCTTCATACCTTGAATGTATACATATATATATATATATATATATATATATATATATATATATTATATATATATATATATATATATATAATATATATATATATACATGCATACATAAATACATACAATTCATATACATCTATCTATCTATCCATCCATCTATCTATACCGTAGCAACCAGTATTTCTCATAGGTGTGATGGTCACACACTTAATAGATTTAGTAAGCAACTAATTTCTACGATTAATCAATTAGGAATTAAAGTTACAGTAGCTACTAATTTCTCTATAGTTGATTATTTAGATGTTTCCCTAGATTTAAACTCCTCGTATAAACCTTTCCATACGCCTAATGATAAACTCGTATATATACATAAACAGTCTTGTCACCCTTTTGTAATATTTAAAAACCTGATAGCTAATATTAGTAACAGTGTGTCTAACTTCTCTTCTTCCAAAGAAATTTTCGAGAAAGTTTCCCCCTGTTATAACAAGGCCCTAGCCAATAGTGGCTTCAAAGATCAATTGAGATATAATCCCTCTAATAATAATAATTAAAATATTAATGATATATCTAGTGGTATCAAAGATAAAGTAGTACATAACCGCTCTACTGTTAATCAGGATAATAAGAAACCTAAAAATATGCCAAAGAAAATTATTTGGTTCGTCTCTCACTTTTTTCCTTACTATAAAACTAACATTGGTAAAATATTTCTGTCTCTCCTAGACAAACACTTTCCAACCATTCACAGATACAGGAAAATATTTAATAGGCATTCTGTGAAATATCACATAGCTGCTGCCCCAATATAAAGAGTATAATTGGGGCCCCCAATATGAAGAGTGTAATTGGGGCTCCACTGCCCCTCTATTTTGACTGCATTTTAAAATAAATACATAGTATTGGCACCCAAATTGGAGTAATGACAATGAATTTCATACTATGAGCTCCCAGGGAGTATCGTAAGGAGGTACAATTTCTGAAGGGTCGCTTAAATGGGGCCCCACTAACTCCACTGCATTTAGCTCGATCCTACACTTATTGATTAAACTATGATCAGTGCTTACTTAGTAGATTTGCAGAAATAAGCTTGGGCATTCTAAATATCCTCACATATATTCAAATCGAGATAATGAGGTACGTTTCAAGTGTGGTAGTGTGGATATTTATATTTTGCATTTCCTGAAACTAATAGCTTGTATATATACAAATGTGTTTGTGTGCATGTGTGTGGGAGTGCGTGCGTATGTGTCTGGGTGTGTGTACATTACTTCCCCCCTGTATCTACCCTGTATGTTTTCATAACGTAATTTAACATAACAACATAAACATAGTTTTCATTATGAATAAACACTTGTAATAAAATCTGTTTTAAAGTTTTCAATATACTTTATATCATTGATACTCAGGGATTATACTCAGGAGTGATATAGCAGGAATATCATAGGATTAAAGAGTTAAACGAAGTAATATTATCATGTTTTCAGTATTTATTTTATGTTCCTCCGAACTTGAGAAATGCACTGATTATATTATCATATCTTTCATACACTCATCAGCGCTGCAGCGACAAATGTGTGGGAAGTTTTTATGTATAATCCATAAATATTAGCATAAAAAATGGTGCGTTTATTTGGGAGAGACAAAGAGCACATATATTCAGGCAGATGAGCTCTGAGAACAGTGAGCAAAGATCTCGAGAAGTACGTGGAATAAATAGGGGCTGCTATACTGGTAAAGAACTTGCAGAAAGTAGCACTGCTTCAAACCGCTCGAATACTCAGGAATTTGCTAGAAAAATAAGTCTTACCTTAGTTGAGTGGTAGTGAACAGCTGACGCTGTAGTACATGTCCAGCGTTTGAAGCTGTGTAAAAGCAACAATAAAAATAATAATAATAATAATAATGATAATAATAAAAATAATAATAATGATATTAATAATACTCGAATACTCAGGAATTTGCTAGAAAAATAAGTCTTACCTTAGTTGAGTGGTAGTGAACAGCTGACGCTGTAGTACATGTCCAGCGTTTGAAGCTGTGTAAAAGCAACAATAAAAATAATAATAATAATAATAATGATAATAATAAAAATAATAATAATGATATTAATAATAATAATAATAATAATAATAATAATAATGCCCTGGGAATGATAGCAAAAGGGGCTGATAGCTACCTAACTCAGATACCAGGAAACCCAAAAATGGCAGAAGTTCAAAAGATAGTGCTCATGGGAACTGCTCATATCCTACGCAAAATACTCTCTATGTAACCTCAAGGTTTAAAACAACCATAATTTTCGGTTTAAAAAAAAAAAAAAAAACGCAAAAACTTTTTTTTTTTAGACATTCATTAGTACAACATCCCCACCCCCCACATATGGCACACTAGGCATAACAACAACATGAACTTCCAACCCTGTTGTCTCTTGAGGTCTCTGGGTGAGACTTGGAGCCAACTTGTACAAATATAAAGCAAAGTCAAACATAGAATAATAATAATAATAATAATAATAATAATAATAAAAATAATAATAATAATAATAATAATAATAATGATAATAATTATAATAATAATTGAGCATGTCCCTTAGTGGCTGACGATATGTGCACCTCTAATCACGAGCAGAAGTAGTGGGGGAGCAATGCCCTGATGCAGTACCAGGCAGTGGCTCTCATGGCTTCTGATCTTAACTGATTGAAAGTGTTATCATGTACATTGTTTTGTCTTGGTATAAAAGATGGGCTACAGCAAATATTCTGCTCAATACCATAGATTCGATTGTCAGTTGTTTGATCTTAACCAGTTTAGTATGCCCCTTAGTGGCTGACGATATGTGCACCTCTGATCACGAGCAGAAGTAGTGGGGGAGCATCATTGACATGTGTTGAGAGGGATTCTTTGGGGTTTGAATAATTCACCTTTGGAAACAGGGGTGTTTCATTCAACATCCTTAAAGAACCCTTATTCAGGGACCTTTTGAGCGGGATGGGCTACTCGACCAGAACAAAATTCTAACTGGGCCCCACCTGCAAGGTCATGTGCTGTTTATCTTGATATGAGATCACATGTCGCGCACATATGGTTGTGATGCATGTGCCTAGTGTACCCTTATCAGACGGGTATCATGATGGTATACTGGGCTTCGTATATTTAACCCCAGTGTCACTTGATGGCAGCACTGCTCTCTCACTCAATAATAATAATAATAATAATAATATTCCTTTCTACTTTAAAGAATTAGATATGGCTACACAGACACAAATAATACTAATAATGGAAGATGAAAAACAGAAGGAGAAGAAGAAGAAGAAGAAGAAGAAGAAGAAGAAGAGAAGAAGAAGGAGAAGAAGAAGAAGAAGAAAGAAAAGAAGATGACGAAGAAGAAAAGAAAAAAGAATAATAATAATATAATATAATAATAATAATGCCCTGGGAATGATAGCAAAAGGGGCTGATAGCTACCTAACTCAGATACCAGAAACCCAAAAATGCAGAAGTTCAAAAGATAGTGCTCATGGAACTGCTCATATCCTACGCAAAATACTCTCTATGTAACCTCAAGTTTAAACAACCATAATTTTCGGTTTAAAAAAAAAAAAAAAAACAAAAACTTTTTTTTTTTAGACATTCATTAGTACAACATCCCCACCCCCCAAATATATGGCACTAGGCATAACAACAACATGAACTTCC
>NC_043001.1:114249671-114252171 GCF_006345805.1 Octopus sinensis | reverse complement strand
ATGTGTGTGTGTGTGTGTGTGTTTGTGTGTCTGTATTTGTTCCCCCACCATCACTTGGCAACCGATGTTCATGTGTTTACGTTCCCGTAACTTAGCGGTTCAGCAAAAGGGACCGATAGAATAGGTAATAGGCTTACAAAGAATAAGTCCTGGGGTCGATTTGCTCGACTAAAGGTGGTGCTCCAGCATGGCCACAGTCAGATGACTGCAACAAGTAAAAGAGCGTGAAAGAGTAAGAGTATCTATCTTCACACACATACTCACACATTGACTTCTAGATAATACTCGTCAGATTTCCCAAGAAATTATCATTTACGGTCATGAACATGTTTGTTCTTCCCTGATTCATAATTTCTGCGTTAAAAGGTTTGACAGGTTTGTTGGTTGGAAGGCAACATTTCGTTTGAAGGCGACTCTTGATTCACCTCCTGAGTTACCTTTGGTGACTTTGTCAAGAAGGCGTGCAATTCGTCAGGTTATTTTGACTAAGATTTATGAGAATTACCTTCGACCAAGTCTTAAAGTATTTGTGTGTTTACATCTATGTTTTGCGTGGAGCACTCTGTTAGACTGTTGCTAATAGTCAGCTGCTATGTTTGAAGTACAAAGAAATAAACCAGGTACTTTAATGCATCATAGTAGAGGAAGGTTCCATGGAGAGGTAAAACTATCAGTAACAGGATAGAATACCTTTTTCTTCAAGACATGAGTTACAATGAAATATAAAAAAAAATCTCACTCAATTTTTTACAGCTATGATATTTTATTTTCTCGGGATTTGAACTTAGAAAGTAAATCCGAAATACATACCGTAACACCTATTCTCCGACTCCATAATGATTGTGGTAATTTACTGCCAACATACATAAAATCATATACCATACGTACATATATATATATATAATTAAAATAAAGAGGTTAGAAATTGATATCAATCAATTAACATCAATTTAAAACAGTGGTCTAGCATATTGAAAAAAATCCGAATATTTAAAAATTATATTACAATTAATAGGAAGAATGCCCACTAAAGTGGATTCCTAGACGCTAGGGATAGATGTCAAATCGTCTTACCACAAAGACTGTATTATATATATATATATATATAATAGTCGAACATTAAGGCAAGGCAGATATCTCGAGTCATATACAATATTATAGGAAGAAATTCAAAATCTTACAGCTGCTTCTGGGATATTCCCGAGTATGGGATATTCCGTGATCAGAGACAAATAGGGGAAAAGATATAGAAGATGAGAACGGTATGTATGAATAAGATGACATTATAGAGGAAGGGAGTAAAAAAAAAGGAAATGGAATGAAACAACATATGTTGTCATCTCATTGGTATATACCATTCTCATTTTCTATATTTTTTCCCCTATTTGTTTCCGATGACGGAATATCCCATACCCAGGGATATCCAAGAAACAGCTGTAAGATTTTAAATTTCTTCCTATAATAATATTGTATATGACTTGAGATATTTGCCTTGCCTTAATGTTTCACGTCCTGTTTAACAATTATATATCCGCTGCATCGGAACTCTGCGAGGGCTCCATGGCTACCGTCTCGGCTATAACCTTGGAGCCCCAGGTATCTGTTACAGCACTTACCTAGCGCACCTATCGTTTAGATCACCTATGAACTAACTCCATACTTTGTATATATGTATTTTCCTTCTATAAGGGCCTTTCTTTCGACCATGCTGTTAGATGTATCTGAGTGATCGACGCTGATATAATCAGGTTAGCAAAACATACTTAATTAATTAGAGAATACAATCCGTAAATTAACATACAGGCGCAGGAGTGGCTGTTTGGTAAGTAGCTTGCAAACAACCACATGTTCCGGTTCAGTCCCACTGCGTGGAATCTTGGGCAAGTGTCTTCTGCTATAGCCCCGGCCGACCAATGCCTTGTGAGTGGATTTGGTAGACGGAAACTGAAAGAAGCCTGTAATTATGTATATATATATATATAATATATATATATATTGTGTGTGTGTGTTTGTCCCCCCTAGCATTGCTTGACAACCGATGCTGGTGTGTTTACGTCCCCGTCACTTAGCGGTTCGGCAAAGAGACCGTTAGAATAAGTACTGGGCTTACAAAGAATAAGTCCCGGGGTCGATTTGCTCGACTAAAGGTGGTAAAAGAATAAAAGAGTAAAGAGAGTTACTCACTCAAGTAAAGAGGCAATAGTTACGAGGTGTTATAATTGACTTGAACGTACAAGTGAAAACAATTAAAACTCAGCGAGAGCACTTGCTGCTCAAAATAAAATATGGCAATTAATAAAACGAATTCTGCTGCTATATATAAAATACGATCAAGTATTTCTAGATGACCTTAGATGACCTTAGTAAACTAAAGAAATATTGAATTGAAAATAAATTAACTTCATGAATTTTAAGGATCAAACACGGGAACACTCAAGAATTATGTAACCTCCTCTTCCCGTCACACACACACACATACACATATTTATGATACATATAT
>NC_043001.1:114157171-114247171 GCF_006345805.1 Octopus sinensis | reverse complement strand
GTCAGGAAGCACCTGGAGAAAGTTAAACTGCTAGGTTAACATTAAGTGAACTGAACCAACCTCAGGTGATTTGAGGTTCAAGCGGTACATTCTCAATATTATGGCGTACGTATTTCTTAACAGCAGACTACAATAATCAAAGAATAATGATTGTTTTAACATTATCAGTTAGGGCAGGTTACGCATACATTCTAGCATATCGGAAAAAAGACATCAAGTCGGTACCATTCTCCATTTTCTCCAGACAAATTAAACTTAAGCTAGAAATATCGAATAATAAGAATGAAATGCACATTGTATAAAAGCCGACCAAATGTTTATATATATATATATATATATATATATATATATACAAGATAAGAAAATGGAGAAATACATCTAAATCAAACATCAATTACCAGATAATACTCAATCACATACTTTATTAAACCACCACATAAGAGACTGTAGGGTTAAATATAAAAAGCAGAACAAATCAGTGTACATAAAGGAGTGTACATAAAAAAGTGTACATAAAAGAGTAATGTTGTATAATAAGTAGAATATATATAAAAGAGAATTAGATGTATTTCTCCATTTTCTTATCTTGTATTGATTGCATCGCAATCATTAATATTTATGTATTAACTTTGTTGGGTACTTCACTAGCAGTATATTGGATATATGTTATCCCATGGAGGGTTGCATTTACAACCCCTATCTCAATTTGTATATATATATATATATATATATATGTATATATATATATAAATACATTCGCATAACCATCCATCCATTTATCCATACACATACACGCACACACATATGTATATATATATATATATATATATATATATATATATATATATATATATATATATATATATATATATATATTTATATATATATATATGTGTGTGTCATAAATAACACTGAAGAGATTCTTACCCACAAACAATGGATTTTTATAATTTTATTATGGATTAGAATCGAAACAATTGTATGTAATTTGTCTTAATTATTTATTTATTATATTATATTATATTATACTATCATAAGAATATAATAGAATATAATATCAAGTTTAAAACAATTTTAATTTCTAATTGACAATTGTATGTCTCCAAGCATTGTGAGACGAAGAACCCGCGGTGTAGAATTTAATATATGTACGTTTGAGAACGAAGTGTTGGCTGAATGTAGATCGGTAAGAAGAGAGATGACAAAGGATTAACTGATTAAGACTATCATTTATTCCTTTAGCATCTCTCTTTCATATATTTTACATATAAATGCGTGCGTGCAAGTGTTTGTGTGAGCGTGTGTCTTTATCTTTCTATCTGTGTTTGTCCCCCATCATGGTTTGACAAGTTGTCTTGGAGTCTTTAATTATCCGTAGCACAGGAGTTCGGCCAAAGTGAACAAGGGAAATAAGTACCAATCTTTTATATTTTAAATTACAGTAGACATTTATTCGACTAAAAATTCTTCAAGGACGTGCTCCAGTATGACCGTTGTTTAATGTAAAATAGAATAAACGAATATTACTTGTATATTTATAAGTCTGAAAAAAAAAACCCTGACTGTGAGTAACAGAGCCTTTATATACATATATATGGTCGAGCAATATATTACTGGCCATCACATATTATTTTTCAGAATGCTACCGGAGAATGCATGCTAAACCTTGCACCGAAGCACAACTGACCACTCTTCAGGCAGTGAATGTCTGAAGAGTGGGCGATTACGGTTAGGTGCAATAATCGGCGCAAAACCGGCAGTAACTTTCTAACCAGTAATATGCCCTAACGAGGAACAAATCACTTGAAGATACCTTCATACGTACATATATATATATATATATATATATATATATATATATATGTGTGTGTGTGTGTGTATGTATATATATATGTGTGTGTATGTGTATATACATATCTAGATGTGTGTATATATATGTATATACAAATATGTATATACATATATCCCAACCTACATACACACGCACATGCACACTCACACACATGTACACACAGTGACTCACACTCACACTCGCACACATACATCAATAAGACGTATAAAATTAACATTGTATAAAGTCCCATAAAATTCTCTCTCTCTCTCTCTCTATATATATATATATATATACTTACACACGGGCAAACGCGCATCCACATACACACGTTCACGCGCACATACACATAGTGCTTTTTCTGTATGAAGATAAAGAATGTAGTATTTGCCACTGATGCAAATAAGAAACCCGATATATATAATAAAGAATTTTATTATATTTATGTTTATTGCTTTGTGTCTATGCACGTATGTGTGTGTTTGTTTGTGTTTGTGAGTGTGTGTGCATGTGTGTGAGTGTGTGGATATGCGGTATGAACGAAATCTTGTAGTACTTAAATAGCATGAAATTATGGTTATCAATGTCACTAATATGATTCAGACGCTAGCATCTGGATAACATTTACAAAATGATACCAAGGCAAGGAAAATGAGCTGCACTCTTGATCTCGAATACTGGAATGAAGCGACTCGAATTTATTCATTGGATAAAAGGAGGAGAATCGCTGGTGTCTTTAGATGGTGATATATAATCTATTGGTATTCTTGTACCAGCTATCCAGGTTCAAAACTTGCCTAGGACAACGTTGCCGTTTATCCGAACTGTCACTATAAATATTACCATTAGATATCAGCAGTTGATCTCTGTCTGTCTGTCCTTCTCTATCTCTCTCTTTCCTTCTCTCACTCTCTCTTTCAGCCTCTCTCTCCCCCTCTATATGTCTGTCTGTCTGTCTGTCTGTCTCTCTCTCTCTCTCTCTCTCTCTCTCACACACTCACACACACACACATTATCTATCTATTTGAATTGACTGCATGAAGTGTGCCAGAGAAAAATTGTTTCTATAGCAGTCCTACCAATATTTTCCGGCTCCACAATTTTCTAGATTGAAGATGAATATAGGAATCCTGGATAAATTATGAAAGGCATTTGTTATAGCCTTGTCTCCTGAAATATACATGTAAAATGCAATTTCGTGTCTACTTTGCTGATTCACATACACTCTTCCCGAAGCAACAAGAAAGAATATTCCGTCTTTAGATCTCTTAGAACTAGAAGTTAAATTTATCCGTACTACACTGAAGTGTCTTTAAAATTGTTTTTGAAATTCACTTTTCCTGTAAATATAGGATGGCCACAGCCAGAGTCTCTGATAAAATTATCTTTGTTGTACTTGGACATAACTCTATCGTCACCACCACCACCACCACCACCGATGGCAACAAAAACAGCAATATCATTTCACCAAAATCAAGCTGTTAATCACTCCAAGAGACTTTTGTGTTTTACATATTATATATATATATATAATGACCTTGCAGGTAGGGCCCAGTTAGAATTTTCTTCAGGTTGAGTAACCCATCCCGCTCAAAAGGTCCCTGAATAAAGGTTCTTTAAGGATGTTGAACGAAACACCCATGTTTCCAGAGGTGAACTATTCAAACCCCAAAGAATCCCTCTCAACACATGGCTATGACGCTCCCCCACTACACCTTCTCGTGATCAGAGATGCACATATCATCAGCCACTAAGGGACATGCTCAACTGGTTAAGGTCAAACAACTGACAAGCAAATCTGTGGTATTGAGCAGAATATTTGCTGTAGCCCATCTTTTATACTAAGACAAAACAATGTACATGATAACACTTCCAATCAGTTAAGATCAGAAGCCATGAGAGCCACTGCCTGGTACTGCATCAGGGCATTTATCATTATTATTACTATTATTATATTATTATTATTATTATTATTATTATTATTATTTTTTATTTTATTATTATTATTATTATTATTATTATTATTATTATTATTATTATCATTCAGGTCACTGCTTGGAATCGAACTCGGAATCTTGGGGTAAGTAATCCGCGCTCTTAACTACTACGACATAATATTGTGTGTGTGTGTGTGTGTGTGTGTGTATGTGTGTTTGTATGTACGAGTTTGTCCGTGTGTTTGAGTGTGCGTATGAAAAATATTATTTTACACATTGCATGTGTTGAACATCCATGCCTGCGTGAGCAGCGTCTAGAAAACACCCGTACAGAAATATAATCATATTTAAGCATTTCACCCACACACCTTCACACAAACACTGATATATGCACACATTTTTTGAGCGTCTACATAAACACAGCGAGCGCACTCTCTCTCTCTCTTACACACTTTCACACACACACGCGCGCACAGAAGCTATATCCTCACAATTGCTTGTACATTTCTACCTTCAAATATGATACCTCCAACACAAATACCAGTCAGGTCATTATGTGAATATAAATGCCAAGTCAAATAACTTCGCTGTCTTAAACGCGTTGATGACATACATATGTTTGGAGATCTGGAATTCAATAGTTTTGAGTTGTTCGTTTCTCAGAGTTCACATATTCCACAAAGGTATTTTGTTCTGAATGTTCGTTACTGAATCGGAAAATCCCCGTATGTTATATCATGCAAAAAATGTGTAAATCGCATTTTTATATTTTACCATATATATTGCTTACATATTACCAGTCTTTCGTTCCAATTATTGAAATGCGGCCATGTCATTGCATTGCTTTGGCGATAAGTGTTTTCGTTTATGGAGTGTATGTATAGTTCTTTGAAGTATGTGATATAAATAGGAAATAATATCAGCCTTACACACTCAACAATCTATACTTAGATAAATGGATGTGTTATTTGTCTATATACAAGCATAAATACAGAGGCACAGTCATGCGTGCATGTAATATATATCTGTGCGTAAGTTCGTGTATGTGTATGTGTGTGTGTGTGTGTGTGTGAGAGAGAGAGAGAGAGAGAGAGAGAGAGAGAGAGAAAGAGAGAGTGAGTGTGCATACGCGCAGGTCTTCCAATGTGGATGATATATGTGTGTATGCGTGTTTCTATATAATATATGGAGAGACTAGGGGGCGAGCTGGTAGAATCATAAACACGCCGGCGGCAAAAAATGCTGAACGGCAATTCGTTCGTCTTTACGTTCTACGTTCAAATGCCGCTGAGGTCGACTTTGCTTTTCTTCCTTTCAATTTCGATAAAATAATTTCAGGTTGAGTCCTGGGGACGATTTAATTGACTTATAACCGTTCCTCCAAATTGCTGGCCTTGTGCCAAAATTTGAAACCGATATATGAAGAGACGATATGCACTCTCCTTCCGATATATTTTTTTCAATCGTACACCTGTCGACAGTGGCTCGTCGTGTACTAAAAATGAACTCATTAGGGTCTGGAACGTCGTAAGTTTTCTCATCTTCATCGGTAAGCGTTGGGCCGATATTTTTCCTGATAATGGTTCAATACGGGAATAGCAGAAAGTATATCCAGTCTGTCCGTAGCAGAGAAGGAGTTTCTTAATAAACAGCTAAGTTACTGAAAAATTCAGATATTATTCATTATGTGATTCTAAAATGTTGCTATTTGTAGACAAACGGATAAAATAGTACGTTATTTTTTTCTGGGCTTCTGTACTCTGATTTCATACCCTGTTCATGTAAACTTTAGTTTTCATCTGTCCGGGGTTGATAAAACACCAGTGAAATACTAGGAACAACTCGTTCCGCTTCATTGCACTACATGTATGTGTATGTGTGTACATTTACGTACGAGAATGTGTGCAATTTTCAGGACACATATAATTTAAACACCTATCATGTTTCAAAATAATTTTTTTACATAATGCAAATATTCTCTCACAATGTCATGTTATCTAGAGAAGGTAGTTTGAGAAAGGTATTAACTTATAAGAAAGCCATTCTAGAACAGCCCAATGTGCAGTACAATACGGAATAGAAATTATGAATAAAGAAGAATTTTTCGTGCGATGGGCTCTGTGATTAAACATATAAAATATGTATTCAGTAATATTATTCGAAAATATCACAGTATTATCTAAGGAAATATTTAACCCCTCTATAGTTACCTAAAACGATGCATTGTAAATTAATATTTTGAAAGAAGAAAAGCAAATATCGTAAACGACAAATTACTTGCTTCACCGCCACCTTTCCTTGCGAGCGTAACATCTAATAGAGTAAGAAATTTCCTATCGATGCTGGAAATGAAAATATTATCCATTAGTAATATATATCAGAAACACTTTATTAAGAATAATGTATAGCCTAGCTATAGCTGTATGAAAAATCGCTTGGTATATATTCCTTTGTGACTACAGTAATAGCAGTAAGAAAATTTAAGATCAACCACCTGAAATTAATTACAGCAGAACAACGTCTTGCCTGCTCAATGAATAATGCCTCACGAAGGTCACAATACATATAACAGCTAAACACGCTATCGATTAGTTGAATATAAAGGAACACATTGAAACCAGATATATACAACATGCGGTCTCATTAAGATCCAGAGATAAATTATGTTCCACCTCTCTATACTAGTACGTCCAGAAATTGAAGGAATCTAGAATTTATAATATCCCCTTAATTTAATTCATGATTATGACCACAACACTGCTCTTAAATTAAGTAAAATATGAAGCACGCGTGCATGATTGAGAAATATCAGTTATATCACGTTCTTTTAAACAGCTTTATGAAACAGCTTTATAGCGCAGGAGTAGCTATGTGGTAAGTAGTTTGCTTACCAACCACATGGTTCCGGGTTCATTCCCACTGCGTGGCAAGTTGGGCAAGTGTCTTCTACTATAGCTTCGGGCTGACCAAACCATTGTGAGTGGATTTGGTAGACGAAAACTGAAAGAAGCCCGTCGTATATATGTATATGTATATGTATGTTTGTGTATATGTTTGTGTGTTTGTGTTTGTCTCCCTCATCATCGCTTGACAACCGATGCTGGTGTGATTACGTCCCCGTAACTTAGCGTTTGGGCAAAAGAGACCGATAGAATAAGTATTAGGCTTCCAAAGTATAAGTCCTTGGGTCGATTAACTCTACTAAAGGCGGTGCTCCGGCATGGCCGCAGTCAAATGAGTGGAACAAGGAAAAGAGTAATAGAGAGAGAGAGAGAGAGTAAGCAGAAATAAGATCTTCAAATACACCCTTACAACTACCAACTTAGCAGTAATCTTCCTATACTCTGTGTCTATCTAAACTACACTGCAAAGAACCAGAACTTCCAAACAAAACATCATTGTGATGGTATAATTAAAACTATTATTGCAATGTCCATCATACATTTCTTGGGACGACTGCACAAAATGAATATTTTAAAATATTAATTGTATTATATGTGTTTGTGTGTATATGTATATGTTTAAGTTTTACTAGATATAAAATTCAGTTTTTTCGATTATTTCTTCACATTGCAAATACTATAATGCTTTAGGCGTATTTGATAAGTCCTTCGCTGTTTATTTACACGCACACACGTGTGTATATATGTATGGATATGTATATATATATATATACACATGCACACACGTACTCACACACACATACGCACGCACACGCGCACATACACACAAACATACACACACACAAACATACACACACATATAACTGATTGTCCTTTGACTGAAACAACTTTTATGACGTCTGAAAATCATCAAATTTCCTATATTTAATTATGGGCATTACACGGTCCAATATGTGGAGTACCATCACTTAGGATACGGAGTTAGCATGGGCTGCTCCAAGGCGGCTCTGGATCAGGGGTAAAATATCTGGATGGTGTCATACTTGCCTGGAGTAGTGTTAATAGAGCAGAAGCAGAGGCTTGAGTAGCCTATTTTCGGTCTGTCAGCTTGCTGAATGAACCGAAAATGCCGGCCGCATCCATGACAAGCTACTTGGAAGTAACAATAAATGACGTATGAAAACCGAAAACCGAACCAGAAAAAGTATGGTTTCAATAATATGCATCTAAATATCGGACCTTCAATGTAGGTACATTGCAATATGAACAGTCTCAAAATTGCTATATTGTGCGAGCTGAGTATGCCTTTATTATATATTCATAAATAATATTCGTAAACACTTATGTGATTATAAGTAACAAATCATAGGTGCAGGCGTGGTAATGAGGCAGTGTCTCATATTTTTGTTTGTCCACTGAGCTGTATCTATCACTGTGTGAATAAATAATACACACACACATCTATGTATATGTGAATATATATATATATATAAAATAAAATACAAAATGGGACAAGAACGTAAAACATCCGGACAACTAGGAGATACAGAAGGGGATAACAAAACATCCAAATAGACGATACAAAAAAAAAAAACAAGGACGGGTCAATCGGAGCATTTTATCTTCAGTCAAGAACCGGATCATCCTCGAAATTTCGGCTGATTATATATATGTATATATATATATATATATATATATATATATATATATATATAAGCCAATGTCCCTATGTGCGTTCGTGTGTTACGTATAGACTCGAAAACTATTGCACCGATCATAATGAAATTTGGAACACAAAATCCAAGCCTAAGGAGAAGGGTAATGCTGTATGTTTCAT
The DNA here is from genome assembly GCF_006345805.1 of Octopus sinensis. Taxonomy (NCBI): domain Eukaryota; kingdom Metazoa; phylum Mollusca; class Cephalopoda; order Octopoda; family Octopodidae; genus Octopus; species Octopus sinensis. The sequence continues at coordinate 114,238,663 of NC_043001.1, read as the reverse complement.
ACAATTTCATGGACCAAAATTACTGAATGGATCCTTATGATATTCGGAAATTATTTTCTATGCATAAGAACAGATTGTAATGCAGTATACGTTTGAGAGTGAGGGGGTATAAATGGGGCCATAACCCCCATGAAAATCCATATAGTTTTGCTGTTGATGAAATTTTAGACATAGATATTAGATACAAATGAAGTAATATTACTAAAATTTCAACTTCTTAGGAGTTAGTAAGTCCCCTTAGTGGGGGCTTAACCCCCACAATTTAATCATTTTTCCTAAGCCAAGACAAATACAATTGTTGGTTTGGAAGCTGTGGAGTTACCCGAGCATACAAGCTCAGCGTTATTTGTACTTCAATGGTACAACAGTGTAAGAGTTTGCTTTGAGATATACTTAGATTGTGAGTTCTGCAATGTGGTGCAGAAATTGTCAAGTAAAGGAGAAGAATCTTTGCCTCTACTGATTCAGTTGGAAAGTGTTATTTTGAGTAAAGTTATTTGGTTGCAGAATTCCTTTGAGTATTTTTATTATTACTGGGTCAGAGATAGTCCCCGAATGGTAACATTGATTTCAAGGCTTTTCCAGATAAGTGATTGGTCATTCAAAGAGGTTTATAGATAGCAAATTTATTCTGTTCAGTTACCTATCGGCATAGTGATCATTGGCAAACTCCAGAGGTGCTACTGTCATTTCCCTTTAGCCCTCATGTCCTACAGTTGCTAATGTTCATTTAAGTTGGGTCACGCCATTCCAATGCATCTTACGGTGAGAAATCCTACATTGGGGAGAGGTAACGATTAGGGTAGGGTAGCTAACTGCTTATTATGATCATTCGTCATTTGGTTTCCTGTAGCTTTTTCTCTTTTACAAACGCAGTGAACATTCATATATTTCCAATTTCAAAGAAATTTGAACAATAGATATAAGACACAAGTTAAAAAAGATTCTCAACAATTCAACTTCTCTGATTGACTTTAAGACACCCCTTCCTTAATAGGAGCCCTAACGCCCATATTTTAGAGGTCAATGTGCGCCATTCTTTAGGAGCAAAAACCGTTGAATAGGCTTAATAAATTTTGGAATCTGTGCATAGAATAGAATTTTTGTTAGGGTGTGTAAAGATGGAAAGAACTCTCATTAGAATGCTTAATCTCCAATTTTGATGAAATTCGAATCATAGATATCCCAGTTCATTAGAGAAAATATAAAAGAAAAATCTAATTCTTCAATTCCTTGTGACACCGGCAACGCTGAGTTTCTCTGCTAGTATATATATATATATATATATATATATATATATTTAAAAATACAGTGAAAAGAAAAGACGAGAGGGAGAGAGAGAAACAGAGAAAAAAAGAGAGAGAAAGATATCGATAGATAGGTAGATAGACAGAGAGAGAGAGAGAGAGAGAGAGAGAGAGAGAGAGAGAGAGAGAGAAATATAAGACACTCATTAATTTTTGTCACAAAATACTGACGTAGTACATTATGCATTCCAGAATACTTGAAACTTATTGACCACCGAGTGGCTCATGTTATGTGATGCACCGAAGGAGGTATAATGCAAATGCTGTGAAGGGGAGTATGTTGTCTACGAGTTTGGACAGACTGATTTGTAAGCGTTGTTAGATAAATACTTGCGTAGATGGAGTGCCATATTCGAGTCAAATATTAACTTGCTGCTCTTTTGGCACTATTTCCAGTTATCGGAAGTTCCCTTGTGGGAAGAGTGAGTTTAGTATGAGACGGTATTCTGCTCGCCTTGTATTACTTACAGATAGAACCAGAAGTGAGACACAAATTACATAAAATACAGGATTGAGGTGAGAGTAGCTGAGTGGTGTTAACCTTTACTCTGCTAAATCACCAGCGGAGAACTCAAATGAACCCAAACAAAAAAGAATACAACCAATGGTAAATGATTTCTCCATTTTTTTGTTTGTTTGTTTTTGCTTAAGGATGAAATGGTATTGATGTCTCTGCTATTTATTTAGAGTAAGTTTATATATGTTCATACACAGACAAGGGTACAATACGATCTTACTGACAGATATACATTCATACATACTGATATCTGTGTGTGTGTGTGTGAGTGTATAATATAATAGTAAAGAAAGAGAGAGAATGAGATAGAGGGGTATTGACAGAGAAAGGAGAGAGAGACTGGAACGGACGGAACAATACAAAGAAAACCAGTGAATATCCTCGTGCACATTCGCATACGCCGCGTATGTCCATACCCACTTATACAATACAGGGAAACGTGTTTGTCAGGAAGATACGTTTGACATTATCTTAAATGAAAAGCTAGCCATCTTTTCTGAAGAAATAACCATTTAGTTCTGTTTTCATTCTTTTTTTTTTTGTATTTAAGAATCGGCAAAATTTTCCACTGAAAATTTATGGCACTTAATCTCTTAACACTGTCTACCAGAATTCATTAATATTCAAACAAGAATTAGAAATACAACAAACTAGAATTAGAAAAAGGAAAAACTGAAAAAGCGCGAATGATAATGCAAATTGAAGTATTTCCATAATTGTTTTTGTGTTTATTTATAGTTGAGGATATATTTTAGTTAAGTGTTTTGCATTCTTGAATCATTTCGTTTTACTTTTGCATCAGTTTAATTACGATTCAACTTTAAATGAAATTCTATGCGTTTCTCTTGAAGAGATGTCGTGTAGCATGAAAACTTTATTTCCGTTTGAATTCTGTACTTGATCTATAACGGTAACCAAAAACATGAGCGGGATGAGCACAGAAAATACTTAACAATATCAATGTTGGTGAAAGGAAAAGAGATTATAAAAAAAAAAGGTTTGCTTTACAACAAACTGAGAAAAAGCAAAGCGAGAAGGGAAGATGGCGGTGAGATGCAGAGATAGGATGTAAAAACCGACCGTTAAAATTACTGTGCAGATATTCGGAAATGATGCAGAGACGCCATGTCAATCATTGACATTAAGAATTCAACATTGCCAAAGGGCAGTTACAGGAATCGCTGAGAGCATGTCATTGAGATTTGACAGGAATACAGTAGCAATTAGAAATGAATATGGATATAATATTATCTCGACAACTCTACTTCTTATTCTTATTTTCCACAGAATAACGATCAAGTTGCTTGCTGTCTTCTTTAGTTTTGTAAGATTTTCTCTTCATATACATCATTCACTCAACTACTCATTTATTCTACGTTTCTTTCTGTGCCTCACCGCGCGTCTTCACCACCTGCTCTGTCCATATTATATATTACAAAACTAAAATATATTTCACCTCCTCATTTTCTATATGGTAACATTGCTATCGTTTAGAATATATGAATAATATTTTTTACGCTAACATACGAATCGAAGGACGAGCAAAACACTTGAAAGGGGGGAAAAATAAAAGACGAGATAAGAGAAAAGCTTATAAAAATAACACATGCGCCGGAATCGATTGAAAGCGTTAAAAAAATACATTTTCACTGCATACACATACAGAGGCTCACATTCATACCTATACATCTGTATATCCTTATCCTCTTAAGTTTACAGGATTTTTAAAAAGAAAATATCTTCCTTACAGGACCCCTACTGTCTACGTGATATATCAAAATCATGCATAAATGTATGGCTTAAAGTGAACTCAGATCACACATATCAGATAACAAGTAAATATATGATCAATTTTCTTTTACTAAGGTCTGCTCATTCTATTTTTGTTTTCACACACACACACACACACTTATGCACACGCTCATATATACATCTGTTATACATACATATATATATATATATATATACGTGTATGTGTGTATTTTATATGTGTTCGTGATTGTGTGCTTCACACATATATGTAAATGTTTATGTTTATATCAGTTGTAGATAAATTATCATGTCTATACTAAAAACTGTGCTTATAGCAAGCATCAGAAGGATTTAATAAACCTAGATACGTTACAGCGGGTTTTATTTACTTAACGCCAATTACAGTTGACTTAAATATACGGAAAGCTCACTTTAGAAATATGCGTCACTGGGTTTCTATTTTAAGTTAACACCCATAAGTTAAATTTCAGGTATGCTACTATTGCCTTTGTGATAAACCATATATCGTTTACATCGCCCTGACCAACATTCAAAGGAATAAGGGCTAGTAGTGAAAGTACGATTTTATAATAATTTACAAATATATATGACCTTGTATGGCGAACAAAAACATTTCCTTATATTTTAAATATTTGCAAAATATATTCTGAGTGTAAGAAAAATATTGATTCCGAAGTAACACGTTGATATTGGTCGATAGAGAATATATAGTCAAGTATCTCAGTTAAAATATGTTCGTATGCCGTGGGGAGTTTCGACTCTGACGATTCAAAACTGTCATGTGGTCAGTCTAATAGTAAAAACAAGGTTGAATTAATTATTATTCCCTCGGCCATTCGACAAAAGTACATTTGGAAAATATATTTCCCTTCTACACACGACATACGGATTTAATCTTCAAACTAACAAATAATTATTTTTATTTCTTTACTACCCAAAAAGGGGACAAACAAAGGCAGACAAACGGATTTAGGCGATTACATCGACCCAGTGCGTAACTGGTACTTAATTTATCGACCCCGAAAGGATGAAAGGTAAAGTCAACCTCGGCGGAATTTTAACTCAGGTCGTAATGGCAGACGAAATACGGCTACGCATTTCGCCCGGCAAAGTAACGTTTCTGCCAGCTCGCCACCCTATAACAAATAATTATTTGTTTGTTTCAATAATAAATTAATTTTCTCCACACACTTAACTTTTTTTTCTCTGTTGTTATGGGAATGAAACAGAAGTAGGTACAGTTCATTATATTTTACTAGAGTTGACTTATTGAAAACAAAATATACGATACTTTGAGCAGAGTTTCTTTTTATAAGGTTCTTTACGACTGGCTGTATACAATGCAGAACTTGGAGAAGTCTAACAATATACCTTTTCTAGTACTTGTAACTCTGAATTCCAATTTGCCTCTCATTCAATTACAGGTATAGGGGAAAATAGTAAGCACCAGGTGATAAATACTACTGCTGATGTAATCGTCAATGTCATAGTTGGGAATGCCAAGCATGACCTATCCGAATGACTGAAAGAATTCAAGTGATAATAGAACGCAGTGTTGTTTTAAAAGGTCACCAAAAATATATCACAAATTATTATTAGGTTATACATACATTTCAACCTCCTTTTACAACAATATATTTATTTATAACTATTGTTAAAAAAAAAATACTGTAGAAATTTCCTTTGAGAAAATACATGATATGCTTTCGATTTTATTTTTCAAGTCAATTTATTTCGAGAATTCTTGGAGCATTATTACTCAACATTATTTCTCAGTAACAAATTTACAGTAGCATTTGGCTTTGGATAATTTACGCTTTTCCTCTTTGTTTTAAACCTTTCTATTATTTCTAAAATCATCTAAGTAATTTGTGTATCATTGTCATTTGTTATATAATTAAAAAAAATTTAAATGCTGAAATTAGTATATGTACAGTGCACACTGCACAGAAAATACATAGCTTGCCTGCATTATATATACACGGTTAATTACTGCGCAACCCATGTGTTTTCTAATGAAATATTAATTTCAAATTTTGGCATTAGACCGGCAATTTCAGAGGAGGGATAAGTCGATTTCCTTGATCCAGTGTGCGACTGGTACTTATTTTATTGACCTTGAAAGGGTCACTGGCATAGTCGACCTCGGCGTAATTTGTAGTCAGAATGTAAAACTGGAGGAAATGCCGCTAAGTATTTTCCCCGGTGTGCTAACGATTCCATAAGCTCACCGTCTTATTTTCTTGTGACATATTACCGAAAACTATGTTTCTGATCACCGAAATATGTTTATTAATCATACACACTGAAAGGGTGTTGCTTTCAAAATCATGAAAGATACAAATTTACTTATGAATTTATTATAATTTGTGTCAACTCAGATGACATACTAGTGTATTATCTTCGACGTAATCAACATCATTCAACTGGCATGTCTGTGAAATTATATACATAACACTGTGTATGTTATTCTACACAAATGAATTATGTATCTCATTGTTTATTTAGCAATCACTAAATTTTAGACAGGTATATAATATTGATAAATGTATAACAAACGTTGAAACGTCATCGCCTGTATTTGCCGATGGATAAATAGAATTTAATTCATCAGCTGTATACTGTACCAAGTCTATATTTATGATTTGGATATGGCTACCCCGCATCAAAATCTGCTGCACATGAATATTTCTCACGGATTTCCTATCGCTGCTACTGCCATGGAATTCATCCTAACAATACTATAGTAGTTCCGAGTGTCTCATCATTGACGCATTGTCTTCCAAATGATTCTTGCTTAACATTTCATTCATAGTTATATTTCAAGAACTACTCTTAACTTTAAACACCTCAGATGTGTTGCTTTGCTCTAGTTCTCAGCTTGGTTTTCAAGAAGTTAGTCAAAGCAGCAGCACGTGTCTAAGCCTCTTTACAGCTTTTCACATTATGAATACGAGCAAAGGAGACATATTTATGGAACAGTTTGTTTTGGATGTATGTTGTAGATCCAGAGCCTCTGCATGATGAAACCCGAGACATCGTTGAAGTTACTCGTCTTCTCGAATAGCATTAAATCGTTGCCAGGAAGAGATTTAAAATGCTGTTCAGAGGACGGAATCATAAAAGCAATATAAGTCGTACAGAAGTTTGAGTAGTTCCATTCCTCTAAGTTGAGAGGCCCTTCGTTTCATGCAACTCAGAATAGTTGCCTGTGCTGTAGTAGAACCATCCAAGGCATGGAATAATTGTTCTATACAAGATTTTACGTGAACATATTAGAAAATTAGGAAATACTGGTCGGCGAGGCACTTGCTAGTCTCAAAAGCAGTATGACATTATGTGAGATGAAGAATAATACAGTATGGCGTTCAACTTCTTTTCATTGAAAAAGAACTTATCGAAAATTTTCATATGGTGCAAAAATAGACTCACCGAAAGTATTGGGTTCTCATCGATGATTAATACAAGTTATTTCTACGTTAGATGCATTTTTTAGAGGAATAGTAATACTATTGGATATTACTGACAATTGTGGATACATAGCAGAAACAGGATTACAGACTTATTTCACCACATTAGATTGCTACTAACTATCGAGCCAAAGTTGAAAGCTCTATTAGGGCGCTTGAACTGTTAGAAACAACATTCAAATTTCCTCAAGTCATACTTACTGATTTTAAATTTTAGTCTAAAATTAATACAAGTTATTTCTACGTTTCCATTTCGCAAAATAATATATAGGGAAATACTATTGGTTGCTGATTTTTTAATTTTTAGGCAGAATGAAAGACATTGCATAACACCATTTTCAGATTCTCTGAGACATTTGGGGAGGAGGTAGGAATCCTAAAACGGGAAACCTAGTTTCAATGCTTGAAAAAGACCCAAGGTGACACGTGGTGGAGTTCAACTCGTGGCGAGATTAGCGCAGTGGGATTTGATCACAGAATGAAAAGAGCAGTGACTGATAGTGCACAGTATTCAGTGTTATGTTCTTACATTTCCGCTAATGCACCACTATATGTTAGTACGTTTTGTAGGTCTTAAAGGGATGAGAAACAAATCAGGTTGTTCGTGTGACTTGAGTTGTCAATAAATATAAAATTCCGCATGTCAAGCAAAGCAAACTGAAATGAGATCGACTCGTAGAAAAATGATATTCTGCAACAAGATTCTACAAAATATAGGATTAAAAATGGATGGATAAGAAGGAAATCATAATCAAATTTAGAAAATAGCGCTGAAAGTCAATGCGCCAGGCACATCATCCATCATTCTTTTATACGCATATGCTTGCAGGAGGATGAGCTATTTTAGGTAACACGGCAGGCATTAACGAAGGAAGGAGAGATATAGAGGCCATTGTTTCGTAGGGACTTATCTTGATGCCCATAACATATCCAATGCAGTGCTAACATAGTAACATTCATTAATTTCAAGTTATTTACAGGATCTATAAAGTCAAAACTCTTTATAATACAGTTGAAAGAATGACAGAAAAAAAAAACATTGACTCATTTGTGATTCCAATAGAATGACATAAAATAAACGCCACAGAAGTGGTTTGAACTGATAAAATCTAAACACCATTTGGCTAAGCATATTGTTCAACTGCTCAGCAACAATTTACATTAGAGGTTTGTCAGCAGAATCTTGTGATAGCTGACCAAGTTTTGGTTTCGTGTCTAGAAGCCATTAACAAATCATGAACAAAGAATAGAGGAGAAAAAAATTGAGTTGACTGGAAAGATAAAACTGAAACAATAAATAGTTGATTAATAAAGATATAGGAGGAGTTTGCGTGACAAAATTCCGCATCATATAATCATATAAGTACGAGGTGTATATATATGTGTGTGTGTGTGTTGGTGTGAGTGCACGTTTGTCAGTGCGTTTCTTTGTGCGTGTGTCTGTATATGACGGTGAGTGTGAGAGAATGTGAGCGTGTTTGTTGGTGGGTGTCTGCATTTATGCATGTGTGTGTGTGTATATATATATATATACGGGAATATACGATTGAATAGAGACGTATCATCACATACAAGATATATGTCATGTTCACCGACGTGAAGTAAAAATATACACATATGTACATATGTGTGTATCTGTGCATGTATATATATATATATATATATGCAGATATATGTATATGTGTATGCGTGCATACATGCGTGTGTGTATATATGTCTGCATGCGTGCGTGCGTGTATGTGTGTGTGCGCGTATTTGGACAAATGGGAAGAGTATTTTGCTTTTGAATATTTCATTAATTACGCAACAGTGTATCTTTTTAATTATATCTATCCTCTTCACTTATTAGCTTTTGACAGTTGGTTTGGAACAGTAGAGTTCCGTTCATATCCAACGATTTTAGACATTGGCAGTCTTATTATTAATAGCTGAACTAAATATATTTGGCTTTTGTGTTTGTTTCTTATATACTGATCGCCTTCGTATAGGCTTCCATACCAAAAGTTTAATGAGCGTTAGCTTGCTGTCTTAGCAGTCACATGTTCATTTGTTTCACCCGTTCATATTTTAGCCGTTAAAGTTCCTTTATATTTCATGTCCGGTTCCATGCGTTACATTTTTTATGTGTGACAATTTTAGGAACTTTTCTGTATGGCTAACAACTTTCAATCTCTTCAATTTCTGTTCGAATTGATTTCATATTCGGTGCAATGCTGCAGTTCTATATGCTTATCAATGCCATGAAATTCAATTTCGCTATAAATAAGTAAATAAAGAGGTATTAGCCTTGAATTTTGCAAATTTGGGGGTAATTTTAGCCAATCGTAAGCCGCAGACACATTCATGCCTGTATCCATAGTAACAGGCGAAACGCGAGAACTCTTTTGTCTGTGAGATAGAACGTGTTAACAAATATATTCTACTCAAAAGCTTATGCGTTGATGCTGTGTTCTGCTACTTGTACTCTGATCGAGAGATGTGCTAAAAATAACAGCCTAATAGGCCTTAAATCAGGCACCCTAAATTTCTTTCCTGTCTTTGCATAATCGCATGAATTTCCGAATGTAGAATGCAAATGCACAAATATTTTCTGATAATTCCAAAAACTAAAAACTTATGATGCGTAAAGCAGAAGTTGATTTATTTAGAGTTTCATACTAAAACACGTCACGCACAAAATGACAGCTTCCAAATCCTGTTTTATGACTGCGGGAAAAATTATCAAACTTTAAACCTCTATAGATTTTTATTTTAAATTTTCTGGAATATGTGAAATATTTCCGGAGATTCAGCTTAGAAAACTACATTAATACACCAAGTTTTGAAATTTTCAGTAATGGCATTGCAATATGAATATAATATCCGTAATTAATCTACTTTTGTGCGGAATCATATGAAGCATATAAGATTTTCCCTTGTATTTTCCTATTTAAATATGGTTTCACTTATGTGGTGTAATGATGTGCATTAGCTCCTTGTTGCAAGTACACGGTGAGCCTACACGTACTGGTTTGTCCAAAGGTAACAGTCAGTGTCTTGTAGTTTGCAACTTCCCGTTTTACATTCAAATTTATATATCGCATAGGTCATCCGCAGTTTGCACTTCACTACCCATGTTTTTGGAGTGCCATTCATTAGGAGATTTTTAGTGTTTGTCTGTATACTGTATTGTATTATCTTAAGCTTAAGGATGGGTGTGATGCATTTTGAGTTGCATTTTACGGTGAATTGTATTATATGTTTATTTGTTCGATTATTTGAGTGCGTTTGGTTCATGTAATTATATCATGTGTGGTGTGCGTATTTATATTTGATGTATTCTGTGCCGTACATTTTATATTATGTTTGTGTCTGCATTCTTCTATTTCTCTGATTAATAGTCTGTTAGAATATCCATTTATTAATGTTTGTTTAATTCTGTATATCTCTTGTCATTGTGCATGGTTTGTGGGTGAGAATATAAATCATCCTCTCAGTAGCGATTTTACCACTGACATCGTTTAGCTGTTTGGGGATATATATATATATATATATATATATATATATATGGTGTGTGTGTGTGTGTGTGTGTGTGTGTGTGTGTGTGTGTGTGTGTGTGTGTGTGTGTGTAGGTGTGTGTGTGTGTGTCTGTATATATATATATATATATGTATATATATATATACAGGGTGGTAGTGAATACATTGATGAGCTAAATTCTCCTCACGAAAGTAATACATGTTTAAACATGTTCGTTCACTTCATCAACGAACCCTTTATTGCATCTTCCTTCGGAGGAGTCACATTCAATTTCTTTGGCATGGCTACGCCATTGGTTGCTATTTTCAGTTTTATAACAAACATCACTTTTGCACAGCAAGCCGATGATCAGTCCAGCATTCAACTCCCAGAATAGTATGGACTTTATACTCATTGCGAACACCATACCTGCGAAGAACGAAAGAAAAATATGCTTCTTCATCGAACTGCAACATGTGATTAGCTGTGTAGAAATACATCTATGATAAATTTGCAATATTTGTGTTGCTGTGACCCCCTTAAGTCATGATTGACCATGGGATTGCACCTAGAAAGTTACCCTCCGAGGCACAAATCTGGACAAGGTTGTTTATGGAAGACCAGCAGTCACACATGCATACCAGCCGCCCTTTTATGCCACCTATGTTCTCCAAGGGAAAAGCAAAGGCCGATACAGCTAGGCATCAGTGACGTCGCAGCTCATTTATTAACGTGCAAGTGGCTGAGCACTCCACAGACACGTGTGCCCATAACGTAGTTCTCGGGGCGATTCAGCGTGAAATAATGTTTGACAAGGCTGGCCCCTTTGAAATACAGGTACAACACAAACAGGAAGTAAGAGTGAGAGAAAGTTATGGTGAAAGAGTACAGCAGGTTTCACCACCACCCCCAGCCGGAGCCTGAGATCCTTCTACTTTTGGAATCGCTCTGGGAATTGAAACCGCGGACCTACGACCTCAAGTCCGCTGCCCTAACCACTGGGCCATTGCGCCTCCACATTTGCAATATTTACTATTGCATTTAAGGCAGAATCCTTATCACAACAGGACCGGGCAAAATGCTTAGCAGCATTTCGTAAGTTTTGGCCCTCTGTTTTCAAATTGCGCCAAGGTCAACTTAGCCTTCCATCTTTTCTGAGTCCAGAAAATAAGTACAATTTACTCGTACCCACAAAATTACTGACCTCCTGCCAAAAGGGCTAAGCAATTGTGATTGTGATAAAATCAAAGACATTACCTTTTAGATAAATAATAGTGTGGTTTTCTTAGATATTAGTAATCTGCTATTTCCGAAACAAAGATAAATCTCCCTTTTTTTCTTCCGAAGGAATGTAAAGAAAATTCAATTGACTGTTATTTGTGCTTATCGTACTGGCTGGCCAGAATGTATTTTACTAGTTTCTGCCTACCCACTAACAATATGTCGGATATAGAATTTGATGTTTTGCATTTGTTAATCTGAAAATGAAACGGACGTAGGTTATGCATTATACATTCTTTTATGCAAGGCAGATGAACTGAAACTCCTTAGGCAATGTTCTGGCCGAAACCTATAAGATTGTTGTTGTTGTTGCACTTGCTGTTTATATCCATATAAATCGATTGAACGTTTGTAGCCCAGTGAATATCATTTCGCGATAGTTGAATGTAGGAATACATTATCTAATACGGTCTTCCCTTAATTAAAACGGTAATGAGTGATTTACTGAATATTTGCCTGGTATTTATAGCACGAAAATGAACATAAGACGGCTCGCTTGTTGGTTGAAGGCTACTCTAGATGAGTTTATTCAGTAAACCATATTAATTCAGAATTATACTGAGGCGAGAATTTGTAGAGTAGTAGTGGTTCCAATACCCATAGATCAGAAGGTTATGTTTTGTTTACATTATCCTACACAGAAGCATAGATTGAACTGTTATGTGCGAGAGGCATTAAATCAATTACATTTCACAGATATGTTTTCTTAACAAACAGGTGAATATACGTGGATGACCCCAGTTTTACCTGGAATTAAATATCATAAACGTTTCAATCATGAAACACCACTTCGAAAGTTTTCATGAAAATACACGAATAGATTATCGATAGTTCGAAAGCTCTTCTATTTTTCATCGGAGGTGCCTGCAGTCAATTTCTATTTCCCCACAAAGTATCCTTCAATCCAAAATCAATTACTATCTAGAATGTCTGCCTTTTGCAGATAAAAATCTCTACATAAATACAGCTTCTTATTCTTTGGAGAAAACTCGAAGTAATTCATAAGGTAAATCTCTCAGGTTACTGGATACATTTTCTAACGCCACATCAATGATGACAGGCTGCTTGAAAGATTGAAAAGATGTTTTACCGTAGAGAAATCAAAGTACAATTTGAAATGGTGCATTCACACAAACACACTTACAAGCAAACCTATCCATATACAACAAAGGTTAAATCGTTGAAAATGTTATCTACTTAAAGTTACATATTCCCAATTGTGGCAGATATTTTGACCCTGCCAAATCTCGACATACTGCATGCTCTCACTTCCAGCATGGCAAACGTTATCGAAATGATCGTTAAAAAATTGCCTTAGCAACACATTCGAAAATCGTCTCTCCTAAAAAGTCCACAGCACATATCTGTCCGTGACATGATTTCGTATATCGTTGAGAAGAGGTCAATACTCATTCACATGTCTAACGTAAGATTTCCTACACTTGCCATCAGCAAAATTTTAACTACATACATATATGCATATATATATATATGTATGTATATATATATATATATAAGAACCAGGACCACAATTACTACTACTTCCTGTCCTGCAACATGCTGAATTTAACAACACAACACATCACATGCTCTTAATCCCTTTGGATCTTAACACCTCAAGGTAATTTTTTGGTAAACAACCATAAAACTCAAGATACACAACGAACTCACAATGTATCGGAGAACTTATTTTTTAATTTTTGTACATTTTATCATTATTCTTTTACAAAAAACAATGCAATTTTCTTTTTTTCCCCTTTCTAATTTTTAAAATAACTTCTTAAAACATAAATATTCTTGACAAGTCATACAATGACGAAAACCGGTTGAATAAATATATATTATATATTTTATCATTTCTCATTTTATTAAAATTTTCTTTCATTTGAGCATTCTGCATTTTTAAAAAATTTGTCCTTACTTATCATTTCTCCACGTGCGGTCAACACAACCCCACCATTTATTGATCTATATATATATATATATATATGTGTGTGTGTGTGTGTGCGTGTAAATATACATATACATACGTATATATATATATGTGTGTGTGTGTATATATATATATATATATATATATATAGTAACAGAAAGGGTTGAATTTCGATTATCTCCACGTGGTGAGTTGTAAAGTATATAAGAAATTAAAGATGGAAAATGCACATACTTTATATAGTTTTATTATAAATTTCTAATATATTTTGTATTGCATTTGTCGACCGCTTTCGCTTTTGCTATTCATTACATTAAAATTTATTTAAATACGTGCTTTCTTAAGACGAATGTTTTTCCCTGTTGTGTGTGGAGTTTATGAGGGAACGAATCCAGCAAGTAGTAAAATCTAAGGGGAAGTAATTGGGTACTGCTAATATTGTGGGCAGGGGAGATAATTATTCATCTTTCGGTTGTAGAGTGGAATATATATATATATATATATATGTATATATATACATTAAAATTTCTCGCACTCCATTGCCTTGTTGCCATTATTGAACTCATAAAACAAAATATGCCGAATATGCCTATCTGTTTCTTCCATTATAAATCTGAATAAATAGCCGTTAAAATAGAACTGCACTCTCCCAAACTTGCACTAAGAACATCGAAAGGTAAAATTACTACTTGCTTTTATAGCAAGTCGATTCAGGAAGTTAATCCTGTCCCTCTCCTACTAATACTTCATGCAATCGAAAACACCGCATTATTTATGGGATGACCTAATGCGTGTATGTGTTTGACCGCGTGTGAATCGTTGGCGATTTTCTTTCTCAGTCTTCCCTTCTTTGGATTTTTTCTATATTTCTGATGAAGAGCTCCGCTCGAAACGTAAAATCCTCTTTTTTTTCTTTCCTTTCCTGGGCGTTCAATAACACAGTAAGTATATCATGTCCTCGTTTTGTTGTTTTTTCTTGATTGTTCTTGTTTGCATTGACCATATATATATATATATATATTATATTAAATTATGCAAATCAAACAAAGAAAGACTTAAGTCAATACATAAAATAATTTATATAATTAAATTTAATTAAAATAGCCACTACGGTCGTTTCGTATACACACACATATATACGTATATATTCACACATACATACTCACACACATATCTTCACACGCATATATATATATATATATGTGTGTGTGTGTGCGTATATATGCATATATATATATATATGTATGTATGTATCTATACTTTAATAATATTTGCACCCTTAAATATTAACATATATGCTTGTGTCTGTACGTGTGCCAGTGTAGATGTATGTTTATAAGCATGCTCATATATATATACATATATACATATGCATATATATATATATATCTTCTGATGAAGAGCTCCGCTCGAAACGTAAAATCCTCTTTCTTTTCTTTCCTTTCCTGGGCGTTCAATAACACAGTAAGTGTACCATGTCCTCGTTTTGTTGCTTTTTCTTGATATATATATATATGTTTATGCATATTGACAGAGTGAAAGAGGGAAGAGATTTGAAATTTGATGATCAAGCTATATTTTCGTAGCTCTGTTTTCAATGCCAATATTTCCAGTATTATCCGAAGCTGATATATTTTATTCATCTTTGCATCTAATCTAAATAGATATTCCTAAATTAAATGGCTATTTCCTTATCGAAATCTAGTGATTATATTATTTCTTTTTTCCTCTATATTATTGAGTTATTCGTATATTACCCGAATGACAAAATACTGTAATAATATTTGCACCCTTAAATATTAACATATATGCTTGTGTGTGTACGTGTGCCAGTGTAGATGTATGCTTATGAATATGCTTATGCGTGTGAGTATGTTTGTATGAATATATACGTGTATATGTGTGTATACATATATACATATGTATATATATATATATGTGTGTGTTTGCATGTATATAACTATATGTATATATAAATGGTTATATATATATATGGCTATATATATATATATATATTTATACATATATATGCATATATATATGTGCGTATATATAATTATATTTATGCATGTATAAGTTTGTGTTCATAGAAATATGAATATATATATAAATACACAACCACATATATATATGCATATATACATACGTATATATTTATATGTATGTATGTATATATATATTTATGTATGTATGTAGATATATATGTGTGTATGTAGATATGTATGTATGCATGTATGTACGTGTGTATGCTTATTAGTTTTGCCGGAATTATTTTAGGATTTTACGTATTTTCCTTTTATTAATTTCAAGAAATGTTTTTCCTTAAACATTCCGTCGATTATATTCCGTATTTCAACATGGCATCACATTATTGACATTATCAAGCGCTCTTTCATTTACATATATTTGTCTTTGTTTCTGTCAATTTGCTTTCATAAATCTTTAAGAAATCAAAATATAATTTGCCTAGTCTTCTTTTTCGAAAAATATCCTCATAGTATTTCAGCAACGGAATACATATGCACGTACACCCCCATATACACACGCGAACGCACACACACACACACACACACACAAACAAGTACAAATATATACAAGTATATATAAGTATAAATATGTAGGCATATATGTCTTATGTATAAATGTATATGGGTGTGTGTATACATGTATATGTATTTATGTTTCATTAGCTTTTCTGCGCTTTACCATTCTAGCTTTTATTTACATATTTCCTAATATATCGATTTCTTAACTCATTCTTATTCTAATAAACGGTTGCTTTTACGTTCATATTTGACCGACAATATCCATTCTAACTCTTTTTCTTCTCCTTTGATATTCTCCGTTTCTTTTGTAATTATTTTTTTTATGTTTGTGATCTTTCTATGTTTATTTAATGCTTTTGTTTTGTTCCTCTGTTTCTTCAAATTTGCTAGTTCAACTAGATCAATGGCTTCACTATTATCCCATTTACAGCAATCGATTATCTCTCTGTAGTTTACAAATTTTGCAATTTTCCGCTTCCAGAACTTGCAGTAAATAAATGAATATATAAATAACTATATATATTTTCTGTTTTTCTTTGCTGTTTTTTGTTTGCTGTTATTAAATCAAATTGCTTTATGTAAGCAATGTAGACAGAGCAAAATTTCTAGTGAATAGTTATGTTAGTATTTTAATATTTTCTTGCTCGTTGATAGTTCTTGAGATCTATGATGTTCTTTAGTCGCCACGGACAAGACCATGCTACAGCACAGATGTTTAATTAATATTTTTGCTTGGTAGTTTTAAAAAGTAAATGAAGGCCAGAAGATATTCTGCGGTTCAGTCTTATTTGTGACCTTTGGTACCATATGATACCTGAATAGACATCTGTGTATATTACTACTTTTCTTAAAGCGACACACTTCTAGAAAACTGTACAGTAGGCATATAAGATGGATACGCATGCAGAACACAATAAATTATGAGGGCAAAAAATTAGAATGGATAATAAATCATAAGTTGGATAAATAGTTGATTATGACGGATGAGTATGATGATGATGATGAATATGATGATGATGACTACGATGATGATGATGATGATGATGATGATGATATATATATACATACATATATATATATGTATGTGTGTGTGTTTGTGTGTCTGTTTTGTCGCCCTAGCATTGCTTGACAACCGATGCTGGTGTGTTTATGTCCCCGTCACTTAGCGGTTCGGCAAAAAGAGACCGATAGAATAAGTACTGGGCTTACAAAGAATAAGTCCTGGGGTCGAGTTGCTCGATTAAAGGTGGTGCTCCAGCATGGCAGCAGTCAAATGACTGAAACAAGTAAAGTAAAGAATATATTTAGTTCACAGATAAGATCCAGGCAATCTCCGTACAGAAGAAACTTAGACCCCGATGTCTTTACAGGGGATCCTTCCACAAGGTAAAGAAAGGCTATAAGAGGGATCACAATGAGCGGGTATGTGGAGGCAATTATGCGAATAGACAAATTAGACACATCAAATATATTAAATATTCTGTCGATTATATTCGTATTTCATCATGGTGTCATATTATTGACATTATCAAGCTTTCTTTCAATTACATATATTTGTCTTTCTTTCTGTCAATTTGCTTTCATGAATCTTTAAGAAATCAAAGTATAATTTACCTAGTCTTCCTTTTTGAAAAACATCCTCATAGTATTTCAGCAACGGAATACATATGCTCGTAACCACCCACGACACACGCACGCACACACGCACGCACGCACGCACGCACGCACGCACGCACGCACGCACGCACGCACGCACGCACGCACGCACACACTGGCACAAAACGAGAAAAACCAAAATGGGGTAACATTCAGATGGTGAATTTCTATGTATAAATATATAGATATTTATATTAGTAGGTTCAACTTACAAATAATAGAAACAACAACGATAATTGAAGGGCGGAAGAAAAGTGTTATAGTCGTCCAGCAAGGGTTTCTGGGGGATCGAGAATCCATAATAATGCTGGTAGATTTAGTTCGTCACAATATGCGGCTGTATGGATGGTGGCGAAGGATGGTTAGTGATTCTTTTAAACATGATTTACACATAGCGATGTTTACGTTGTACGATGGACCAGAATAGGGTATAGAGGACATTTTGAGATTTGAGGTTGTGTATATAAGTTGTTAAGGAGGTAAATAATATATTATTTGGATTGGGGAAAGAGTTCATGCATGCACGGTAGCGGCACTTGAGATCAACAGAGCCGCCGATAATGACCCTTGCTAGTTGGGAGCGTGGTGTTATAACATGGCACTTGTAGACTACATTTATATGCAGAAAAATATATACGCTAGTATATGTCATCAAATGTGTATTGTTGTTAAATATGCCTTCAATCTGTTATTATTTAGTCGAGCTGCTATACTGAATGCTGTATTATTGCTACTATGTAGGTTGATTTTGGGTACAGTGTGAAAAATTCCTGGTTCCACGGACTGGCGTTGTAGCTTGCCTCTTCCTGAGGAGGCGATTATGGATCCCAAATTAGGTGTAGTACAGTAGGAGATTTTAACTGATGCTTTATTAAAGATAGGGAGGTATTTATGCTACGGTGGGAAGTTAGAATTTAGGATTTTAAAGAAAAGTTTAGGTAGAGATTTAACTTGGAGGGAGAAAAGTGGTGCGAATCATAGAATCTCCCGCCTCAGGCCCTTAGTATGTTTATAATGCGCAGTTATAGTGGGTTGATTTAGATAGGGTGGCTTATAGTTATTATATGTTCGAGGTGGCCAGTGTGGTTGTCGAGTGCGATGTGTAGAAAGCTCTTTTTGTGGGTTAATGGATTGATATTGAGTCGAAGGAAAGTCTATTGTTTCGGGGTTCGTATTAGAAATTAGTTCCATATTTCGAACATGTTGAAGGAGTTCTCGACACCGCATTGATAGATAAAAGATTCTTCATTTGTGGATTAAGGATACCATTGGTTTCATGTAAATGAAGCCCAACAGAGTTGTCCCATGTGAGAGGATTGATAATTGTGAATGGCTTTCTTAATATGAAACCATTGGTAAACTTAATCCCTGCCACACACAAGCCTACAGATATATATATGTACCATAACTTGTTCGCCTTGTTAGAGCAACGAATATTGCGTTATTAGTATTTAGATATCATCCACTAATGTAAGCGCAGAGGAAAATCGTCTGCCATGGGAGCCAGGATCTCATTCTACTGGAAATAATCAGTGTCAAGCATCTGGTTACCCCATTTGATTCAACTCTAGCTGCTAAGGTATATAGAGCACCAGCATCTTTTCTAGCAGAATGAAATTATGTGATATGAGAAGTCGGGCTCTTGCCTCAAACAATTTATATCTACCAAGATCTATGTGTGTGTCTTTATGTACCAAGCGCCCATATGACAAGATCGCTAAAGGTTAATAATGCAAAATTCGGTGTTCTAAGAAGATATCCTTATTAAGTTGTATATAAAGATTACTTTGGTATTAATTCTACTTCCATCACTAATAACTAATACTTAATAAGCTTGTTTGCTGTTTGCAACATCAGTGTCTCATCAGTATATGTGTGTTTGCGTTTGTGTGTTTGGATATATGTATGCAAATATATATATGTGTGCGTGTGTGTGTATGTATATATATATATATATATATATATATATATATATATATATATATATATATATATATATATACACATATATGTATATACATGCATACATACATACATACATACACACACATATATATATATATATAAGCAATAATAAATCTCTGAACGAGATGTAAACAGTAACCGCTCGACAACGTAAAGTATACTAGCCATCTAAATATGGCTAACCACTAAGGGTGGGTGTTACTGTAGCTTTTAGCCCCAGGAAGTCATCGTCTCCAGCTGGCTTTAGGCACGCTTTCTGTGCCCTTATGATATTTGCAAAGGGAGGTCACCCTCTCTCGTAAATCTAAGTGATACGCACGGACTGCAGTTTCGAGGTGAAAGTGACATTGGTTACTGGGAAAAACATTAAATAGATATTCGCAAACAGGTCTTTCCTCATCGAAAACCGGTGATTACCGTACGTTGGCAATATATATATATATATATATATATAAATATTGAGGGAGATAAATTAATATTAATTTTAATATCAATTTAAAACCAGTAGTCCAGCATACAAAAAATCTGAGAAGTCAGAGAAAATTCTAATATATGTGTATATTGGCAGGGCTGGACTGCTAGGAAGTCGGCGGTATTCTAGAAACAGATCATCAACGATCAAACTACAAGGAAATTCTCTAGAGGAAAAATTCAGCGAACACCAGAACCAAATTATATATATATATATTATATATATATATATATATATATATATATATATATATATATATATTATATTATATTTGGGATGAGATAGACAATAGTGAATGCAGTTGGATTTATATCATAACTACAAATAATCCCGTAAACATGGAATTTTTGGCTGCAGTGTAGCTCTAGTTTTAGATCAGTAAGAGTTTTTTATATAGGATTTGGAAACTATAATTAATAGTGAAGTATGCTGACCCTCTTCAAACTTATTTCTTTGGTTGATGTTGAACAGTTCCTGTGATCGGAAAAAGCAAGATAAAATTGAAACAGCCATCTGTCTGACAATTTGACGATCAAATTTACGAATGAGTCATAAAAGAAGATGACAAATACAAAGCAGAATGGGGAGGGGGACGTATGAATATGAAAAGATGTCAATGTAAATATGTGTGGGAATGTCTGCGTGTGTTTGTGTGTGCATGCGCGCTTGTGTTTGTGTGTGTGTGTGTGTACGTGTGTGTACGCGCGTGTATATAAGTGAGAAAGAGAGAGAGAGAGACGTGAGACATAAAAACTCATAGACAGGCAGGCACATGAATGGCGTCAGTGAAACTTATAAGGAATACGCAAAAAAAGAATCGCGACGCCAAAAAAAAAAAAAACAAAACAGAAAGGCGTGCATAAAGATGCTACAAAATATATTGGTGTAAGGTATCATTGTCTTTTATTTGCTTCAGTCATTTGACTGCAGCCCCGCTCGATTACCACCTTGAAAGATTTTCAGTTGAAAAATCGACACAAAGACTTATTTTTTTAAACATAATACTTATTCTCTCACATTCGCCAAACCGGTTCGTTACGGTGACGTATGCCCACCAACACCTGTGGAGGACAAACACAGATATAAAGACGTTCACACACACACACACACACAAACATACACATCTGACCATGGAATTTCACTCAGAAAGTTCTCCTAGGCACAAGTCCGACCAATGTTGTTCATGGAAGACCAGCAGTCACCCATGCATACCAGCCTCCTCTCTCCATGCCACCGATGTTCTCCAAGGGAAAGGCAAAGGCCGATACAACTCGTTTCTACAGTTGAGTGAACTGGATCAATGTGAAATAAAGTGTCTTGCTGAAGAACACACGTCACAGCCCAGTCCGGGAGTCGAACTCACAACCTCATGATACTGTAATCATTAAGCCATCACCTTCACTGATTGTCACTTCGATGCTCTCTCTCTATTTCTCTCTCTCTCTCTACACACACCCGTCTTCGTCTTTTATTTTGTTTATATTTTTGTAAATTCCAACTATATATATATATATATATATACATATATATATATATATATATACATACATATATATATATATATATATATATATATATATATATAATATATATATATATATATATATATATATAGAGAGAGAGAGAGACGCATGCACACATTACACACAAAACACACACACATAAAAACTACATACACGCACACACATACGCACACACACACACGCACACACAGACTTGCGCGCACGTGCATACCCACACATACACACACGTACCTTCTGCTCTTATACTCCCCTGTCTTAGAAAGAACGTTCTCTTCACCCATTTTTTTCCGGTCATTTCAAAATGTAACCGCATGTAAATCGTTGGCGATTTTCTTCCTCCGTCTTCCTTTCTCTTGGACTTTCCTCTGTTTCTGGAGAAGGGTGTTCCTCCAAACGTAAAACCATATTTCTTTCCTTCCCTGAGCGTCTGCTAATTTTTTACATGTACCACGTTCTCGCGTTGTTGTGATTTTTTTTTGTATTTGCTGTTAGTTTTGGGGGTTTCCTAAACACACGCACACGTATAATATATATATATATATTCGCGTATATATATACGACGGGTTTCTTTTAGTTTTTGTCTACCAATTTCAATCACAATGCTTCGGTCGGCCCCAGGCTATAGTAGAAGACGCAACAAAACTGAACCCGGAACCATGTGATTGGGAAGCAAGCTTTTTAACACACAACTACGCAGTTTATATAAAGTGAAAAAGTCCTGTGAAGTCGACTATACATCGATTATTTTGTATTTGTCTGTTGTGTACTGTAATGCGCAATAAACAAACCTGTTTCCGGAGTCCCAAAAGAATTAACAACCTAGATTTCTGTTTGCAAAACAGAGTTTAAAAGTATGCTTACATATATATTTGTGGAAGCACTCCGTCGGTTACGACAATGAGGGTTCCGGTTGATCCGATCAACGGAACAGGCTGCTCGTGAAATTAACGTGTAAGTGGCTGAGCACTCCACAGACACGTGTACCCTTAACGTAGTTCTCGGGAATATTCAGCGTGACACAGAGCGTGACAAGGCTGGCCCTTTGAAATACAGGTACAACAGAAACAGGAAGTAAGAGTGAGAGAAAATTGTGGTGAAAGAGTACAGCAGGGATCACCACCATCCCTGCCGGAGCCTCGTGGAGCTTTTAGGTGTTTTCGCTCAATAAACACTCACAACGCCCGGTCTGGGAATCGAAACCGCGATCCTACGACCGCTCTCCTAACCACTGGGCCATTGCGCCTCCACGAAATATCTATTTATATGTACGTGTATATATACATATATGCCAATGCATATATATATATATATGTTTTGTTTTGTTTGCTCTTGTCCCTAATTCTCCACAAGAACAGTACCAATTGGTCAATAACTGATGAAGGATTACGGACCTTCTCTTTGTTTCCCTTTCGTTCTTACATTTAGTATACATTACGTCTTTTGTTTTGCGAGAGATTCGATTAATTTTGTTTAAAATAAATTCAATTAATTTTATTATTACTTTAAAAAATAGTAAATTTAAAACATCTTTATGTTCCAACCATAGAAATCGCACTTTAAAATAGTGTTTAGCGGCAGTGGTGTAATTTTCCTTCAAACTACGAACAGGAATTTAGATATGTACCAGCTTCTACAAATAATAGTTTGTACAAAAAGTAAGGCCCTACGTATATCAAATTTGTCTTTAAATTATGTGGTGGCAGAGGAATTATAGGTGAACTTTTAAAAGGTAAGTTTATTGTGGCCTACCGCCAGCTATATGTTGGTGGTTCAAAGGTAGGGAATAGAAAGAAGCTATTTGTAGTGACCCCGAATGGGAAGACAAAGAATGTTGTTTATCATGCAATATTGCAATAAGTTCCAAGCCGAAAAATTATATCATTGTTTTGATGAAAATCGTTCATTCCTTGAAAAATATTTTTCAAGTTAAATAAAATTTAATATGTACTCAATGCATGAAGAGCCCTTCACAAGAATCAGCATAAAAGCCACCGTAAAGAGGCTTTTAAGCTTCTATATGTACTGAAGGTGCTGGAAAAGTTCCTGGTTATCGCGAAAAGCCTGGCTGGAGGCCAGATTTTCCGACTCCTAATGGACCGGTGCAATAACTGTGAATCTGAGAGCGGAATATGTTGATTGAAATCCCTCTGTATTTTTTTACCCTCAGCCAGGAGCTTTTCAGCACCCCCTTGTGTATATGTGTGTGCGCGTGCGTGAGGTCGTGTATACACACACATACACACACGTATATATATATATATATATATATATATGTATAGGTGGATAGATAGATAGAAAGATATGCCTAAATATCTTGGTATGTCTGTGTGGTAAGAAGCTACTTTCCCAACCACATATTTCCAGGTTCAGTCCCACTCTGTGATACCTTGGGCATCTGTCTTTTACTAAAGACCCGGACCGACCCAATCCTTGTGAGAGAATTTGTTGAACTGAAAAAATCTTGTCGTATAGATGTGTACACATGTCTATGAGTATTTGTCTTTGCATATATCTTTGTTCACCGCTTTTGCTTAAGAAAAACAAAATGGAATAAATACATATATAAGCTTATAGATGTTGTTCGTGCTTTCTCGCTTTTTAATATACTTTTGTTATGCATTTTTCCGATTTTATTTATTAATGTTTTCAATATTTCTCCCTCGTCACCTCATACTTGGCTTTCCTCTACCGTTCATTCCAGTCAAAATATCTTTTAGATTTTTAGTGCATACGAATATGCCTGAATATTTCAGACGCACGAATATACACCCATCCGAAAACATGCATTCGCATACACACATATATATGTGTGAATTTCTATACATATCTATATATGTGCACACACACGCATGTGTGTATGTGAGTGTGTATTGCATGTGTGTGCACGTACGGTTGCATATGTGTGTACGGTTGTATGTGCGCGTGCTTGTTTATGAGTGTGTGTTGCGCGTGTGTGCACGTACGGTTGCATATGCGTGTACGGTTGTATGTGCGTGTACGGTTGTATGTGCGCGTGCCTGTTTGTGTGTGAGTGTGTGTGTGTAACAGACTGATTGAACGAAATATCCCGAAATATAAAAGATTTATTGAGATCGGAGTATAAATCACGGAAAGCACAAGATATCTTTGGATATACAGAAAATATATGTTAGCACATTAGTCAGATTCGACCTTTAATCTCTATCTCTGTGCAAAGGATATCCTGGATGTTGTTGCATGAATAGACGGATTTGATTCCTTGTCCTTCGTGACAGATTGGCCAACAGTTAGGAGCGAATAGTAAATTGGAAGCAGAGGGGAAAAACAGTTCAAATACACTCTTTGACATCAATGAATGATAAATGAGTCTTCATTTGTGAAGTATGTGTTAAGACTCGGCAATCAAGAGAGAGAAAATATGCCCAATATTATTCCGGAAATTGAAAAAGGAAAAAAAAAAATCTTCGGTACCAGAACATCTCTCTACTCCTCTATATCTGTCTGTTAATCTTTCTCTATCATTCTATATCATTTCTCTTTCCCTCCACCACCTCCTCCTCCTCCTCCTCCTCTCTCTCTCTCTCTCACACTCTCCCTGCGTATGTTTAAGAGAGCATTTGTGTACCGCTATGTGTATGTAGGTCTGTGTTTATGTATAGATATTTATGCGTTATATATTCATAATCAACTCAAGACCATACACTTTAGTAGTATATAACATACATACAAACATAACTACATACGAACACCTACTTATACATTTATGTATAGTTTTATAAGTGTATATATGCACGTATTTATGCATATACGTATTTGTTTGTGCATGTGTGCGTGTATCTCATTGTCTTTGTGTATATGTACACTTTTGTATAGATGCCAGTGCAGTAATTAATGAAAAATGATTTTGAACATGGAAGGCATGCTTGGATATTTTTTCTTAAGACATCTAGGTAAGTTCAGACGCAAAATATGCTGGTTGCTATAGTGGACATCATACCAGAATATGTTCTCCCTTTTACGACTACAGTTTATCGAGCAGGTTCGGTTCATTGGCGCTCAGTATTCTGGGACACCGGTGCAAACATTCGTCCCAGACCTCGCTGCACACGGTTGGTAGATATAAGCACCGATTAGTAAACAGTTTCTTCACTGAGCGTATTTTGATCTGGACCTATCTAGACATCATAAGCATAAAGGTGCAATTATTTAAAATATCCGATCAAAATCTCGGTGTCTACGGTTCAAATAACAATTTTTAATAGTTAATCTCTGATATTTTAAGAGACATTTATATAATTGAGTTTGTACTACTGTTAAAAATATACATAATAAAATGAATAACACCAGACGATGGATAATTGTCGACAATATACGTGTGTGTGTGTAGGTATGTTGTATGTATATCTGTAACATGTTCATAAATAGTTTTCGAATTACTCATATACATATATATATATATATATATATATATATAATTTCTATTATATATATGTATATATCGTTGCTAGTTTGCAACGTGTGGTAAGTCAAAACGCTGTTTTTTCAGAAAACGAAAAAATAATTTTACCATTAGGCGCAGGAGGAGTGGCTGGGTGGTAAGTAGCTTGCTAACCAACCACATGGTTCCGGGTTCAGTCCCACTGCGTGGCATTTTGGGGAATTATCTTCTGCTATAGTCCCGGGCCGACCAATGCCTTGTGAGTGGATTTGGTCGACAGAAACTGAAAGAAGCCTGTCGTATATATCTATATATATATAAGTGTGTGTGTATATGTTTGTGTGTCTGTGTTTGTCCCCCTAGCATTGCTTGGCAACCGATGCTGGTGTGTTTACGTCCCCGTCACTTAGCGGTTCGGCAAAAGAGACCGATAGATTAAGTACTGGGCTTACAAAGAATAAGTCCCGGGGTCGATTTGCTCGACTAAAGGTGGTGCTCCAGCATGGCCGCAGTCAAATGACTGAAACAAGTAAAAGAGAGTAAAGACTATTCCATAGCAAAACCATTGTACTACACTTTAACAATTTTTTATATCTTAGCATCTGAAGTAGCTGGAGATACGATAGTTTGACCAAAACAACTGGCTATTGCAAGCAAAAATTAATATTGAAAAAAAAAACGCATTTGGCAAAAAAAAAAAATGGACATACGACAGTTTAACATAATGGCAAGGATATACGTATATGAACATACACACACACACATTTTGATACATTGTTGCATAGGTAAACTAAACAAATATCTAGATAGATTGACAGATTGACTATATGGCAGTTCGACGGACAATTGTTGAAAGAGAGAGGAAATGATAACGATAAATAAGGGAAAAAGAAGGCAAGAATGGAGCAGGGAGTAAATATGAAAGTATGTGAATGCATGTCAGTATTTCTGGGTAGATGCATGTGGATGTAGATGCATGTCAGTATTTCATAAACCTGTTACGTATTTTCCTTCTTTGTATAACCGTATGTGATGTTCGTGCGATAACAACGTGTTCACATCAAAAGCCAATCCTGTTTGTATTGGCTTGCCAGTGAATAGAAACCCACAAGTCCCAGCATATTATACTTCGAGATATTGACGAAAGCAGAAACATCAAAGAACTCTTCTTGTTATATATTCGACAATTGCCATGTTCATATCCTTTAGCTAATGAATCACTCGTAAAGTTTAACACTATGCATGCAGCTTAACTATTACGAATGGGAAGTGTAAAATCATCTTCCACCTTCTTTTGACTATATCTGTCGCCTGGTTTCACATAACCACTTATTATGTGGTTCCTTTAGAAACAAAAAATCAATAAACATTTTACTGTGTTGCACGTATTTAGGAAAGATCTTCGTCGGTCATTTACTTCCTCTCTTTCTCGTATTTTATAGCTGAAGAGGTGGTGAACGTTGCCCTTACTTTTGAACGGGGCATTAAAAAGAATATATATTGTTGAGAGATAAAAATTGTAGACAGGGAGAGAGAGAGAGAGAAAGCGAGAGAGAGAGAGAGAGAGAGAGAGAGAGAGAGAGAGAGTATCTATGCAGTATTAGCAACAGATAAAAACTTGACTTGTTCCTGGCTAGTTACCTGATACATATAAGATTATCGACAGAACATTAATCTATTTAATAGTCAATTTTTTGACAGTTTTCAATCAAGGATATTTATGAAGGGGTAAAAGCAGAGTCAAGTTTTGAAAAAGAATGATGTCTTTTGGTGCATACTCTACATTCAGTGAGCTGGTAATATATCCATAGATTTGATTGTCCACCTACTTTGATAGTACATTCAGCATTGATTGTATTTCTTATTACTTGAAATAAATTTAAGCTATAGTAATGATTGTATCAGATATAATAAGAAAACCTGTGTAAAATTGAGAAGACAAGCAGGAAAAAAATATTGGCAGTATAAGCAAGAATTGGAAATCCGAGTCAGTGATTGGTCAAAACTCATTCGGTTGGTATAGGAAGGAAGCATTGTCATTTCTTATTGAAATTCAAAATCGTGACTGCGAAATAACCATGAAACTTACGCAAGTTAAAAAACAATGATATATGGTATCAGCATGATGATTTATAACGATGACAATGGCGAGCGAAATAGTTAAGCGATTTCGACTCTGAATTAACTCAATTCCAATTGACTCCTGAGAAATGAATTAACACCGCAGAAACATGTCATCCTACAGAATTTAAACCTTTGAGTCAGCAAGTATGCTGGATCAATTATGGGTTTCCGTTGAATAATATTATGATTCAGAGAGAATCTAACTCTGCAGAACTAAATATGTTCCAGACAGATTCTTATGAACATGCATATTTAATCATTAATATCAACATTTGGAATTATTTGAAAACATTCATAATTAAGGTATTTCTTAGATGCCTTTTTTTTCATGTTGAAGAATCTTATAGTTTAACATAAAATTTTTTTAACAAAGTATTTTTTATCAACTTTAATTAAAATTTCTCAGCCAACATATGCATTGATGAATTTTCTTGTATACTTTTGAAGTTTACAACAAGACAAAATTTTAGAGCAATATAAAGTTATAACATACAAAATATACAGTGATAAATTTAATACCTCAATCTGAATCTTGTGTTCAACTCTGTTTAGGCTTTTATATATGTATGGATTGTAGAAGAAAATTATTGCCAAGTTAATAACAATTGTATATCTAATAAACTATAAATATAATGTAATGGTTAATTAGTCTCAATATATTGAGGTAACTAACTTAGAATTATTCTATTGTTAAATGTTAAATCAATTGATGAAAACATTGGCATGTAGGATCGTTTAGCAAGCTTTATAATTGTAAGTGTCCCATACAATGATTTTACATCGCTAACGCGAACATCCGATATTGCTGGCAACACTACAGCATATATTTCTCTTCACTATATAAACACCCATGCTGCTGGCACCATCACAAAAAACTGTTTCACGTATGTGGTTTGATGAAAACACATCTATCAACTATACATTAACAGGCCCTGTTCGCGGGCATGGACTGTTCACAGAAACGCATCATGTACTTCTGTTTCATAAACCTGTAATTGCCAACATTACATTTAATTGCAATGCACACCTATCGCTTTGACAACATAAAGATAAGAAACACACACACACACAATAGAGCAGAGGTATAGCGTATGCACACACAAACGATACACACACACACACCCGTGAGCGCACACACACACAACCGCGCGCACACACACAGACACTTGAAAACACAAACGAAGTCATAATTATACTTGGTCCAGAAGACATAGATGGCTCACGTTACAATCTTATAGTTTATTGGTATCATATTTACATTAGCAATAATGAAATGTAGTTTTCAGATACTGTTACTGTATTCAGCCGTCCATTGATTTATATTTGACAACGGTGTGCACTTCTGTCCTTCATTTTATCATTTTAAGATGGTATTAATATAATAACAGGACGCAGAGACGTGTTATTTATTGTAACACAAACACACAAACACGAATAAAGATCTCACCAGACAACGGTTCTGCGCCCCCATACAGCGGGCACCATTTTATTTTATTAGACTTATATATATATGTAGGCAGTACAGCCGAATATTAAGTGTTTTGGCCAATAAAACTTTGCAGGACACTGATCAATGGATATGCATCACTGATTCTCTACTGGTTGCACAATATCCTATCGATTGAAAAACCCTCATATTTCTATTATACTCTGTATAAGTGATAATAAGCTCTCAGCAAGATTATTTAGAAACAGGAGACACCGGAAAAGAAGGATCTGTTCTGAATAGCTATGTACTTTCCTAGCTTACGACGTATCGAATTTAACAATTTTGAAAGCATGATCTTGCATTTCACTTTTAGGGGTTTTACAATATAACAAACGTGGTTGAATGCTTAAGACGTTCGCCTCGCAGCCACTTGGTTTTGATTGCAGTCCTACTGCATGACATCTGAAGCAGGCATCTTCCACGTCTTCTGTTATCATTACTAATGAATTCATATGACGGAAACCGTGCTGAAGTCTGTCGTATGTGTATGTGTGTATGGGAGAGTGTTCTTATTTCCAACCACTTGACAAATGCATTTAGTTTGTTTACCTTTCCTGTTGACAATAGGCAAAAAGAATGAATACTCAATTGCCTAAAATATGCCAGGGTCGATTTGCTCGACTGGACCCTGTAAAGTTACGCTCCAAATTGGCCACAGTCCAAAGCATGAAACAGGTAAAAGAATGCAAAAACAAAAAATAGAAACACTGAAAGGAAAGGGAATCCTTAAAATTCAGACGATTGATAATTGCTTTAAGGAAGATTGAGGCAATGGCTCTGTAGATGTCATACTTTCCTCTCCCTAACTCCCACGAAGTATCCTCATTCAGAACTAATTTGAAACTACCCCAAAGCAACCAATTCAGAAAATATGACATTGAGAAACTGATAAGCTGAAATAATTTTCGATTATTCTTTATTAATATTAAAATGTTATTTTTCAGCTTTATGTTGGCTTTAGCCACCCTTCACATATAAGTCCTCATTTTAGAATCAGTAGACACCCGAACTTGCAGTATCTGTTTCATATTTATGAAAGTATAGCGATACTTTGAAATACATTACCTTATATTTACGGTGCAATATAATTTTCTACTACTGATATGATATCCCTACTTAGGCTGATATTCAACAATATAAATCTCACCTATATTTACCGTTTTTTTGTTTTCCTTGTCTGTAAAATCCTATAGGTACGCAGTTTATTGGGTATTAAATACTATATAGAACGTATAGTTGATTCCTTTTTGGTTTAGGCGAAATTTCACTGAATCATACCTTGTATTTGTGTAAAATATTTGAAGAAAAAAGCGCTGATAATTGTTTTTTATAATGCAGGAAGCGATATCCCAAATACATAGAATTACATAGAATACACATCAGTTGCAAGATATATTGGATACAGGTCATTGATTAAAGAAGAAGCATTGTATACGGTGGTTCAAATGCTTCTTTTCGAAATTTTAAGAGTGGAATTCCCAATGATTACTCACAAATATCTATTTCAGTATAAAACTTTGTTATGAACTTTACTATTATGTTGTTGTTGATCTTATTTTTGTTGCAATAGTTGATAAACCTGAAATGAATCTTGACCGAGCAAACTTATAATCAAAAGCATTCTAATCATGAATGCTTTTGATTATCTAAATATCAGATATCGTGCATCTAATATTTCATTATCAAACGAGATCATTTTTTGAAGAAGTTAGGGTGTGACTAAATGGGAATATGGTTGCTATTTCGTATTAACTGGTTGGGTATATAGGGGTTCCTTGTTTCTTCTTAACGTCATTGAGGTTGTACTACTGTTAAAAACATTAAAGATTTAGTTAGATGCATCTTCAGACATTTTTGTCACTCGTAGAAGCCAGCTTTTATATTCTGTTACTGGATCATCGATGTACGAAAAACCATTGACTTCTCAATGGCTGAAATCATGTATGTTTATTGTCTATAACTAGTTGTGATTTGTTAGTGTTTGAAGTCGGATTTTAAGAGTCCTGTCATACGAAAAATAAGTTATATGAATGTGAAGACTTCAACTGATTTCACAAATCACTCAGTAGATAGGTGAATCGAAATCATATTCTATTTTATGTGAACTGGTAGATTCATGAGAGTGTGATCATTCCAGTGCCTTTTGCTGCGGGCTTCAATTCCATTATGGTCAGTTTTGCCTTTCATTCTCTGGAGGTTGTTAAAATAAGAGCCCAAGGTAGTGAATTTGAGGAACTGTAAGAGGGCTGGACGGAGTGTCTTATAACATTTATTCCAGTCCTTTGGTTCTAAATTCTTAAGTGTCAGACTTACACCCTCACCCAGTTTAGCATCACCATGTATTTAGCGCGGACCTTTGACAGAGTTTACTTTGTTAAAAATATTTAGGCCAGGTCTCTGCATTGTGAATAGCTTTCGCTTTTCTACTGCAAGTCTCATTGATTCAGAAAAAAATGTAGCCAGATTACTGCCACTTCATTTTTTACCAAACAGTTAAACTTTATTTCATTTTACTTTTTCCGCAGCCTTTCATCCTCTACATATTCCTTTAAAAATTATACAATGATGCAGCCACCTTAGTGAGTAGCACTTAAACTTCAGTTTCGGATAAGTCGTATAAAACCTACGCGTTAACTAGCAAGGCTATACAAAGTCGTCGCTCGGACAGCTAGAAATAGCAGCTAGGTTTCCTTTAAAATGAAATCTTATCATCTTCAGCAGGGAAGTGCAGACCAATAGTACATCCCTAGATGCCAATTAATATATGATATATTCATGGTTAGAATATATTTAACTATAAATGTTTTTCCTACATAAAGTCTGATTTGGGGCTGAACGAAGAAAGCAATATCTAATATAATCCCAAATATTTCCTTACTTTGTTTACGTAATTATTATTTTAGAGTCCACTCTGGTTTTGTTTTACTTCATTATTTAACTAAGTATTTACTTGCATTAGTCTTGTATTATTATGTCCTTTACGTCTGGTATAATTACATTTTCCTTGTATTCAATTATCTACTACCGTATTTTAATGGTTATATCAAACTAGTATTTTCACAGTAATTGAAACAAAAAAGAAAAAAAAAAAGAAAAAAAAGAATCTAATATACTACTCGTGTCGTTTTGAAATAAAATAAATCGTTTCTTCTGAGTAGAAACTAGTAAAAATTCAGTGAAGGAATTATTATAGTTAAATGAATCGTGTGTTTTTATTCCTTCCTCTTGTTATGTGATTTCCTTATCACTGCTGGAGAGCTGAAAGGCGTGAAATTCACAAGTCACACTCCAAGCAACATCATATATCACTTTACCAAGTGTCTGAATTGTATGTAGTCACACGTCTACCATGAAGTAGCTATTAGTGAACATGATAATGATGATGAATACAACAGTGAGACCTACAACAAAGACGATGGTATACCTCTACTTGCTTCAGGGGTCAAATATAGGATTGAAAAAAAAGAAATGGCAGTAATTTGTATTATCAAACAGTGATAAGTAATGTAAGCAAATAAGTTCAAAACAGCTTCAAGAAGAAAATTGCAATGACGTTGATGAAACATTTTTGTGAGGATATTATAAATATTTATAACATCGAGTGTGATAATGTTGATGGTTAATGTTGCTGTCTAGCCCGATGGCATGCACGAGGAAGCATACTGGTTCTTACACGGACGATATGGGGACAACCCACCACACAAAATTTGTGATTTGTTTGACATCCTACCTTTGTATTAAAGGATTTAAATTTTTGTCTATGGCCAGTAGTTTTTAAGGGGAAAGGAAATCAATAACATCAATCTCAATACTTCACTAACGCTTATCTTAGCGACCCTGAAAAGCAAGTCGGCCTTTGCCTGATAAGGGTTCTTCTAAAACACCGCCTTCTACCTCTTCGTTAATCTTTATATATAAAAGTGAAGTTGTGTGTCTCTCTCCTACGATTTAGATTCCTAACTACTCTCACATTTTGCGGTGCAGTTTAACCAAAACCGGGTATCTTATAGTCGTGATTCATATCGAGCCCTTCTGGGTATTAGCGCGCGTCTACGATGAGTCTACGATTTAAAAAAAAATTACCATCATTTTTTCCCATTTTAATGCCTTTTTCGCTATTATATAAGGGAAGTAACTCTCTATAAATGTTTACGATGAGTCAACGATTTAAAAAAAAAATTATCATATCTTTTTCCATTTTTAATGCATTTTTTTGCTATTTTTTGTCTATAACTCTCTAAAAATGCTTATATAGTTATTTCCCTTACAAACCCGAGCAACGCCGGGCGATACTGCTAGTAAATAATAAAACAAAAACGACGATTTAGAAATTGAATCTATAACGTTATTTTCCTGCCCATGGACTTGGCTATTCCAATCGTCACAAACTTCCTGCCACATTAAGAATAAGTTACCATACAAGAAACAAAGCTCTAACAGACTTATGAAAAGCTTTGCAATGGTGACTACAATTCTGTTTGGAACTACAATATAGGAAGCATCTTTCCTCTTGTTAAAATAGAACTGTGTGAGAGGAAGTAAAATTAGCTACTCTTTGTAGCAAAACGAGCACACATTTAGCTTGTGCGTTGGCTCACTGGCATTGTAGTTGATGATAATGTTGAGAAAAGTAGAAATGATAATAATGTTGAGGGGAATGCAGACGATAATAAATCTGATGACGATAACGCTTATTATACTGCCGATGATGATATTGCTAATTTTGCAAACAATGATAATAGAGATTCATAAATAATTAATTTGAATAGCAAAATACAAACGTCAATATATCTCTTATCAGAGAATATTCATTCTAAAAATACTATCATTCCTTTGAGTTATTTTAGGATTTATTAAGAAAATTTAGTTATCAATTACGTATAATGAAAATATTATGGTATCTATACACATATATATGCGTATATGGGTACACATAGACACGCACTCGCTTATATGAATATATGCACATTTGTATATTATACCTGCATATATCTACATGTGAATATACCTACACACAAATATATACATATAAACATATATACTTTTATAAGCATATGATGCTAGAATACGTATAAACGTAGGCATAAATGCGCCCACAAGTATGTATATATGCATGCATATATGTGTTTGTGCGTGTGTGTGTGCGCGTGCCTAAAACATAGACGAATACATATTTTTACATAAATACGCACGTATTCACAAACACACACACATGTATGTGTTTATATACATACACACACACACATATATATCATGCATAAATATAAAGAGATGCAGACATATATGTATATATACAAGTGTATACACACACATGCACGCACACACACGACACACAAATATATATATATATATGACATATGATATAGAAATTCACTTCGAAGAATGAATAGTAATGTTAGAGTATTTATATGTATCCCAGACACGGCACTGTGATTCGATTTTGAATATTTCTTATCAATATACGTTTATATGTATATATTCGTGTGTATGTATATGAGGTTGCATAAGTCTTTCATGTAGAAATTGCTCTTATAGTATCCGCTGATACTCACATGACGGTTGAATCTTGGGAAGAAGCAGAGCAATAGCTATATTCAAATGTGTTTTTTTTATTTCCATGAAATATTCTATACATAGATTATACTATACCAATTTAAAATCTACTAACCCATACCCGTATTACTGAATGGAATAGGTGCTATAGCTGGTCGTCCGTCAGGTTCCAAGTTCACAGCTGGGGGCTAGATCTAAGGATCCGTATTAGGGTTTCACTATAGCGGCTACATATATTAGATGAAAAATCAAAACCAATGCCGAACGACGATCTCAAGTCATTTAGAGTAATTTAATTAGGACAATTATTACAGCCGTTTCTATGATATTCCAAGTAGTAACTCAGCATGTACATGCACTGGGTGTTCCATCATCAGAGACAAGGAATGAATATTTTAGACAGGGCAAGTTTAGAGCTTACAAACAATAAAGTACATTCACAGTTTAAGGAATGTGATAGATTTACATTTTATTCCTTATTTATTCTTTTAGACTTCTAGCTTCTTCCTTATAAACTGAGAATCTATTTTATTTCTTCTAAACTATAAAATTTTTCCTGTATAAATTATTCATACTTTGTCTCTGAAGACGGAACACCCAGTACGTAGACATGCTAATCTAACGTTTAAGTTATCTCAGAAAACGGGTGTAAGATTCCAAATTCACCTTACCGTAGTTAAATTATTCTAAATGTCTCGAGATCATCGTTCTGCCTTGGTTTTGCTTTTCTTTCCAATATAGTATTATATATATATGTGTGTGTGTATGTGTGTGTGTTTGTGTGTGTGTACAGAGAAAGAGAGAGAGAGAGAACTCAAAACTCCTTGGTACTCCGAGTTTCAAGCGTGATGCTAACCTCAGACGTTGGACATTTGGATGTTTATAACCAGACGGTGGCCTGCGACTGGTCGGGAAATATCAGGTGGTATCACAGCTTGATGTTGGTAAGTCAGTGAAAACAATTGCTTGGGAAATACCGCACGGAGAATAGGAAATCGACCGCGTGGTGGACAGGAAGTCGGTCGCGTGGTTGGGGGAAGGTAGGAAGGGGCGGTAGATATGTGAGTAAATATATATATCTATATATATATATATATATATATATATATATATATATATATATTATTTATGTATGAATGTATGTATGTAAGTATAGCGAAGAGAGAGAAAGAAAGAGATCTGAATGTGTATGTCTGTACGTTTATTACATCTATCACTAACTCCCTATCTTTCTCTCTCTCTAACTCTCCCTCTCTTTAATATTAGAAATTGTCTTCGTTATTCTCCCCTCCTACTTTCTATAGGACACCTGTTTGGGGACTATAAAGGGAAGCATCATAGTGGACTATGATTAAAATCTTCATTGCGAACTATAATTAAAAGCTTCATCCAAGTGTAAATTTCGAATCTTTGCCTGAAGAAATTCAAATAGGGAATATTTGACGTTTTTCCTATATATACACTATGTAACTTCTAGCAATACTCTGCAAACGTATTTGCCAGCATGTTTCGACTATTATGCATACCTCATGCAAACATAGGATTTACATACAGTTTTGAAGTACTGGAAGAAGTAAATATGCTTAAAGCGGACACAGCTTGGTTTATAGCCCTGTCTACATACCACACACACACACACACACACACACACACACACACACATATATATATATATATATAGATATAAATTTATATACACACAGAGAGAATAACCTGAAATTTTATATAAAAGTTTATATTATATGTATATCAATTTCATCAGCTCATGAGAAGGAAATAGGCATCGAATCTCAGTAAAATATCTAGCATAAATTCAAGTACCCATTAATATAAATATAAGAGACGAAACATTAATAGCCTTACTTCCCATATGTAATATATAAAGTATAACGGATATATATTAGAATATATAATATATATATATATATATATATATATTAGAATACATAATACAAACTTAGTTTATAATTTTGAGAACACTATATCATTTACATAAAGACATTTCTAAAGTTATATATATATAAATTTGTATGTAGACGCCGATACATGTATATATGATCGGTTGTGTGTATGTATGATAATATTCTATGTGTTCTGTATATGGTCTTATGTATATCTTGAAGTAAGATAGGCATCTACTGCTAAATCAGATTTCCAATAGAATGTTTCTAGAATAACAAAGTTAGGGAAATATTTATTTTGGTTTCTGATGTGATTTCCTTCAATCTATTTTGCTTTTATGTATATGTGGGTGTGTGTATTTGCATATATGTGAGTGAGTGTGAATTATATATACATATATATATATATACATATATATATATATACATATATATATACATATATATATATGACGTGTGTATGACTGTAAACAATGTGTGACTGTAACTTATGTTTGCATATGTGCATGTATGCAACTATACAGCAGATAGATACACACACATACGTATATATATAAACACACATACATATACATATATAAACAGACATACATATACATATATAAACAGACATACATATACATATATAAACACACATACATATACATATATAAACACACATACATATACATATATATATACATATATATACATATATATATATGTATATATATATGAATGTGTATATGTTTATATCTCTACGTGTATATATATATGCATTCATTTATGTATGTATCGACAAATACCAAAAGACAAAACAATGAGACAAGATATACACACCTCCGAACCACACCATAAACATAAACAGCTATATGTCTCCCATCACAATGAAGCCAGCAGGTGTTTCAAGATAGCAAAGTATTAGGATTTTTCTTATAATCCGCTTTTCTTTAATCCCTAGAATTATCAAGAATTTTATCAGTAGGTCGTATAGTATGAAATTGTACGTTTCCATTCTTCCCACGTATGTTTGATCACATTCATAACTGCCACGTATATTGGTTATTTACCCAAGCTGCAGAAACAGAAACCATGAAAGTTACAATAAGCCTTGCTAAGTACCTAACTGATTACTTGTTCTTATAGAATATAGTTCTGCAATATTTTTATCACCTTAAAAATCTCGCTCTCTTTCACACATTCTGCCACTCGATTTTTCTAATACAGTGTGACATATTCTATCACACACTTTTCTTATAAATATATACATAGGTATGTATAAGCATATATATGAATGTGTGCAGATGCGTGTATGTGTAAAAATATATGTTTGTGTGTCAGTGTAATTATTTATGTATAAACATAAATTAATAAAAATGTATATTGATATATACGTGTACATATATGTATACATGCATTCTTATATATATATATATATATATATATATATATATATATATATATATATATATATATATATATATACATATATATATACATATATGGCTATATGTACATATACACATGTATATATATGTTTGTATATATATTCATGTGTGTGTGTACACACACACACACACACGCACACACACATACACACACATACACACACATATATATATCTACATGCACACACGCATATGTATATGTATATATATATATATATATATATGTATGTATATATATATATATATATATATATATATATATATATATATATATTATATATATATATATATATATATATATATACTAGCAATGCTTCCCGGCGTTCCTCAGTTGTTGTGACCCACAGCCACATTGTATTATTTGTTACTTTCTTATGGCCACAAACGGCTAAAAACTCACAACGTTTCCCTGTCTTCTGATGTTTTGCGCATGCGTAGAATTGTACTGAAACAGCGGGTTTAAGAAATATCAGACCACCACCAGAAAACCCGACATGCTAGAATCAACATGTAAACGACATTATTTCTGAAGAAACTTACTCGCTTTCCAAAAAGCTAATAGCGAAACATCAAGAGCTTGGGTGAGGTGATGGGTAGATGTTGGAGGAGATTTCAGTGTTTCTTTAGGAGAAAAGAAAGAAGAAAATTCTTAAAGATTCATACTCTCTGTTATACTCCGTGGATTACCAAGATAAAATATTTTGAAAAAACTAAAAAATGAAAAATTGTGGTGGGAGGGAGAAAATTAAAATATTGAGAACGTGTTTTTAGGGCGAAATCCTAATCTCCTCTATCGAAAACATAGGAATTAGAAGTAATTTAGGAAAAAAATGAGGTAGAGTAGTGCAAATATCACATCGGACATGCTATAAACAACAGGTGAAGGAGAGAATTTCTGGGAGAACTTCGTTTTAAGTTTATATTGAAGATCAGGTTTTTAAATACGCTCATCACAAGCACGTATTACAGAATAGGAAAAGGTAATTTCAATTGGATTTGAACTGTAATTTTGCGTGTGCACACTGCAAGAAATAATATAATTCGTGCAGAAATTTTACCTAGTGTGTATGTGTGTGTGTGTGTGTGTGTGTGTGTGTGTCTGTGTGTGTCTGTGTTTGTGCGCTTGTGTGTTTGCTAAAGGAAGTTATTTTTACATCGAGAAACATGTATGAAAATGAACACGAAAATCTTGTATAAAAAGAAGTTATCTTTACAGACCAGTTTGGAATATCTATATAATTGATAGCTGTGTAAAAAATGAAATGGAATCCAGGTTTAATCATATATCGATGAAATTAGTGAAGTTGAAACATGATGTTGACAACATAGTGTCTCCCATACATTATAATGAGAAATTGAAAGAGAGAGATAATGCCACTGCATCAGCGGAATCAGTGAAGTAGAGTGGGAGATGCAATCTGCCAAATTAAGGAGAAACTTATTTAGACTTATTTTCTATCCAAAAATTGCATACCTTCACAAGTAACCCCCACCTGACTGTATTTCCTTATAACATAAGATAAATGGATGTATTTAATAATTTTATTTTTATTTTTAGCTGTGGCTTATTTTACTCCAATATTTATGTATACATTTTCAAAAACTTTGTCGGGTGAGATCACCCACAACATAGTCTTTGGTGACTTAGCATTCATTTTTGAAATCCAATTTTGGAAGTATTATTCAATTTTATACCCAGTCCCAAACCTACAAATTAACGCACACACATTTCTACTTCTAAATTTATTTCACTGAAGCTTTGAAAACTGGTTTGTTTCATGAAGCATGGAAGCAAAGAAGACTTTTGAATTTAGTTTTAATTATAAAGTCACATCTCTCAGCAGCTAAAAGCATTTTTTTAGCTTTAGAATTATTGCACATATATTCAAATGTTACATCACATGGAACCTTTTTTATTCTTATATTTTTCATATATTTTACGTCATTCTGGCAAACACTTGAAATTACAAGATGGAAGTGGGTCAAAATGAATAATTTCTGATTTCTTGTTATTTTCTCTCCTTCTGTACGATTGCATCATCTTTGAGACTAAAATTTGGTCAATATAGGCTACGTAGTTGGGAGTCAAAATTGGTGAGTATAGTTTACATAGTTGTTGAAGTTGAGTGTTTGAAACATAGGTGACAGGTGCTATTGTCAAGAAACTTTTTCTCAAATTTGACTCGATTGTAATTGAGGTAGCTAATAAAATATCTGCATAATTTTTGACTATATAACTATAGTGAAGTAGCTATAAAGATTATTTTATATTGAGTTTTTAGATTTCGCTGAGTTTCGTCAGTTTCATATAAAGTGTTATTTTTCCATCATCCGCTTTCATTTGTTGTATTTTTGATGTCTAAGGATGGATGTTTATGTGTATGACTATTTTCAAATTTAACTCTGGGGAACTGGAAGGGCGTATTTACCTTGTCTTGTTTTACTCATATTTTCCCGCCTAAATTTGTCTTTTATATGCTCAAAGGGAACAGTAATAATTTTCTGAAATAGTGTTTTAGGTATGTTATAGGTTTTATTGCGTCTTTACTTCACTGATATAGTTTTGGCAAAGTAGTGAACATTTATAAAAATTTTTTTTTCAAAGTCAAAAATGCAGTAAATGCAGTAAATATTGTGGCCCATTTACCTTTTGAAAACTGGAAAAACAAACTTTCAAAAATAGCTGTTTGAATTTCCCCATTTTTGTCGGGGTTTACGATATATTTTAAGAGTGTAAAGTTATAGGCTGTAGAATAAATACTGACTAACGCAGTAAACGTTTTTTGTGGCGTCGAATACTAACACTGTTAAAGCAGCATAGCAGGGATACGATAAGGGCGCTAGGATTGTTAAAACAAAAAGCATTATTTTCAATGTAGTTATAAGGACTGCAATAACATTTCTGCAATTATACTGAAAGCGCTACTAAGGCTTTCTACTTCGCCAAGTTTCCGAATTTGTTATAATAACCAGAATAATATTTTTCAGATATATTCATAAGTATAGTGAGTGCTGTCAAATCAGGCAAAATTTTACCTTGGTTAAAAAAGTAAAAAAAGAAAAAAATAATATTTCAGCACATAAATAGTGATAATCGTTAATGCTGTTTAAACCACAACTCACCATGATGTGGTACTTCAAAGTGAACGCTGAGGTTCCTTCAATATCCAGGCCGCAACTAAACTAAACTATTTCAAAGTAGGCGCATTTCACCATTGGACGGTACTGTCACATAATATACTGAGACAAACATACATTCACGCACACCTCAGGCCTATCTCAGACCCTCTATGTGTTTATCGCTGTCTTTAGATGTATATATGTATGTGTGTGTTTGAGTGTGTGTGTGTGTATGTGTGCGTGTGCACGTGTGCCAGTCGTCACAAAAATGTATGTATACTGACAGACACATACACCCTTATATACAGTCATGTCCTTAATGCACGTAGGGAATGTGCAAACTCACTCACACATTGACAGACACATACACACCCATATACAAAATGTGACATCGTGGTGGAGGTGGTCGTTGTATAAAATGTCGTTTATGATAGATGACTTATAGAAGGATTATAATGTTAAATTTTTGTACTGCATATATGTAAATGAAAATAAAGTTTATTAATATCGTTTGATACCCCATTCGTAAAAACTAGCAACTAACCTTTAGAATGCATTAGGAACATACGCTTACGCGCGCACACAAACGCGCAAAGACACACTCAAACTGCTTTATACATATAGAGATATATGTATATATGACATCTGACTTAGCACATTGGTATTGGTATTATCATTTTCGGGTATTTCTGAATTATTTCTCTCATTCTTTATGTCAACTCTGTTGGAATCTTGCTTTTATGTGGCTTTATGTTGAGATTCTTCGTATTTTCTCATTTTAAAGTCCCTTCTTTCTAAATATTTCGATTCTCTATGCTTTCTTCTTAGTGTATATTAATATATGACGAGTTATTATTTTTATTTTTCTACTTATATATATTTGCCCTCTCTGATGTTGACCGTTCTATAGTTTTTGCCGCATTCTTTCAATTTTCATCCAAGTTTTCCAGGTTGTCTATCTTCTACCACCCCATTCTCTGACCATTTTCATCTTTTTCAATATATCCTTTATTACTTCATAATTTCTCTCGCTTTCTCTCTGACTCCATGAGTCTCTCTCAATATGTTCGTCTTTCAACGATTCACTACGTTCCTTTCTTCATTTACTAAAAACATAGTTTGTCTGCCTCTCACTCTCTCTCTCTCTCTCTCTCTCTCTGCCTCTGCTGCCTGCTTTCTCTCCCGCTCTCTACATATACATACATATATACATACATACATATATATATATATATATATATATATATAT
This sequence comes from Octopus sinensis, assembly GCF_006345805.1. NCBI lineage: Eukaryota > Metazoa > Mollusca > Cephalopoda > Octopoda > Octopodidae > Octopus > Octopus sinensis. Next base: position 114,195,442 of record NC_043001.1, on the reverse strand, counting down.
ATATATATATATATATATATATATATATATATATATATATATACATATATACCATTTCCCCGAATTTCGTCACAAAGATACAAAAATAAAAGAACGAAAACTACCGAAAGTTTTCCCCGGGGCAAAATACATGTTTTTGCCACGGAGAAAAGGATTTCCACTACGCCAGTCATGAAGGGAACCTCTGCTCGTGATCGCTCAGCATGGCACAGTCCTCATTGCAATAACTCACAGATAATATTACACCGTCTTAAAAATGAAGGAAGACTTAAAAATGACAAAATTTCAGATATGTTTTAACCGAAATGTTAATAAACATAAAACGCATTTGATTATGTATACAAGATTATCATTACGAGTTGAAACCGTGCAAAAGTGTATTGCTTAGTGGTTAGAGCGTCGGGCTCACAATCATAAAGTAGTGAGTTCGATTCCCGGACCGGGCTGTGTGTTGTGTTCTTGAGCAAGACACTTTATTTCATGTTGCTCCAGATCACCGAGCTGTAGAAATCTGTTGCGACGTCACTGGTGCCAAATTGTATCAGTGTTTGCCTTTCCCTTGGATAACAACAGTAGCGTGGAAAGTGGGAGCTGGTATGCATGGGCGACTGTTGGTCGTCCATAAATGACCATGCCCGGACTTGTGCCTCTGGGGATAAATTTCAAGGTGGAACCCCATGGTCTTTCATGATCAAAGGGGGTCTTTACTTTTTTTTACCAGTTGACATATGCTTGGGGAATTTTCGAACACATTCATTGTTTTGTCATGGAGAAAATTTCTCTCTGTAGACAAATGTTGTAAATATATCAGCTCGCAGCGCACCTCCGCAGATTGTGAGATACAATATTTCGGAGTGATTATCTCCTCTTCAGTTACAGAAATCAGACACAATACGCTGAGAACTAACCAGAGAGATTGACTCAACGTTAATTCGCGGCTCACTACAAACAAATTATGAAATGGCAGCGTTAGGTAGTGATGTTACCAGTTCAAATATGCTTAGACCACCACATACGATACACATCAAAAAAGCTGCCTACACATCGTTGAGTTTAAATCATTTAGATTCTGAAAACTCGCCGAATCCACAACCATGCCTACGCCATTCTGTTGTGCCTATCTTTAAAAAATATATCTTTTATCTTTTACTTGTTTCAGTCATTTGATTGCAGCTATGCTAGGGCAGCGTCTTATATGTTTTAGTTGAGCAAATCGCCCCCAGAACTTATTCTTCATGTCTAGTACCGAACCGCTAGCCAACTGGGACGTAAATACCGCAACATCGGCTGTCAAGCGGTGGTGGTGCAGCACAAACACTGACACAAAGACACACACACACATAGATATGTACATATATATATATATATATATAAAGAGCAATAAAGATTCAAGTTAATTTTAAAAATTACTTGAATATGGTACCTAACTTAGATGCACACAAAAAAAAAACTATACTGATTTAACAATACAGTAATGTGGGGTGATTATAAGCGAGAAAGAAGCAACAAGAATGGATAGTTTTTAGTACGATCGTTTCATACAAGGACAGGTTTTTTAAAAGTTGCAAAGATACAGCATATAACGGTCCCGTACTCATCAGCTAAAATACATGTAAGTTCTCTAGACATCCTAGTGTTTGAGGCTATACTCATGAAGTAATGTAGATAATAAACAAAATAGCTACAGCCTCTTGTGAATAGCAGTAATGTGATTAATATGGCAAACACCTAATCATATAACAAGGATTGGTACCTACCTCATTGTGTTCAACCATTGTAAAATTTATCGCCTGTGAATATGAAATTCATCTACCATTTCTCTGGAAATTTACATCTACACCATTGGAATCTGTGCATATATACAAAGGATTATTCACCCTCTCTGTAATGCTAATAACAATGGATAAATTTGTCTTGGTGAGTATATAATCCCTCTCATATCTATGGAATTCATATGGATTAGGTCACCTTCTCTGTGGCTATCAAAACTTTTTTAAAATTCTGTGATAAGACTGTACATCATCTTTAAAGAATTTAATGAACTTTAGAAATCTGTTTAATTATCTACATTACTTCATGAGTATAGCCCAAACACTAGGATGTCTAGAGAACTTACATGTATTTTAGCTGATGAGTACGGGACTCGTTTATATGCTGTAATCTTTGCAACTTTAATAAAACCTGTCCTTGTATGAAACGATGTACTAAAAACCTATCCATTCTTGTTGCTTCTTTCTCGCGTATATATATTATATATATATATATATATATATATAGATATATATATAGATAGATAGATAGAGAGATAGATAGTAGATAGATAGATAGATAGATAGATAGATAGATATACGGGGCTGGTGATTGTGTATAGAAGAATATATAATAAAAGGAATTCCGACCTTGTCTGATTTTCACGTTTTATTTACAATCTTATAATGATATAAGATAAATATAAAATAAATAAAATAATAGAATGTTAAATGTTCATTCTGATTGAACTGTACTTTCATGCATTAATTCTGCAATCTTCAGGTTCATGTAGTAGTGGTGACGGTCATGCTTCCACAATTTTTGACTGTGGAATAAAGGAATTTATATATATATATATATATATATCTATATATTATATATATATATATTTACATAGGCTATAGTATAAGGACTTACGAATGTGCCATACAGTAGAACTGATCACGGAGCTATGTGGCTGGGAAAAAAGCTTCGTACCACATAGCCGCACTTGTGTCTATGTATATATAAGTGTATTCCAAGTCAAAATACAACTGAAAAGTAATAAGAAAAAATATTACGGACTAAATGTTATCAGTCTTAGTTTAACCCGGTAGGGTTTGAACAGTTAAGAAACCAAAGTACGCTAAGGAACATAACTATTGAAATAACAAAGATCTCTAGAATCACATACAAAATGGCTGAACTTATTTTCCTTATCAATGTCCTAACAGCTTCGACCAAATTCCCAACCACAAACAATCGGACTAATCAATTTATCATTATCTATAGTTGTACAACGTTGTAAATATGGGAATATAATGGTGCCTGTAGGGTGTAGAGATACATAAAGGTGAATTCTGATTCAATTTACATTCAACTACCTTTGTAAGTAACACGCTAAATAATTTGGTTCTAGGACGATTTTATTTGGGATAAAGATAGGCCGGTCGCTAGTGACATAAATTCGCCATTCTCGCACACGCAATATTTACACACATACACACACACACACACACACACACATACATACATGCATACATATATATCTAGAGAAAGAGGCAGATAAACAGAGAAGGTGGCAAACGTAACCACTTTCGCATACATACGCTCACAAAAACGCACACACATATAGATATATATTCGTAAATATTTATATACATATACAATATCGTATATATGTGTATACATACACACATACACACATCCATCCATCCCTTCATCCATACATCCATTCATCCATCCCTTCATCCATCCATCCATCCATCCATCCATCCATCCATCCATCCATCCATCCATACGTACATACATAAATACATACATATATACATACATATATATAAATGCATACATATATGTATGTATATATATGTGTATATATATATATTTATACATATCTATGTATATACATATCTACGTACCTATTTATCTACCTGTCTAGCTTTCACTCTCTCTCTATCTCCCTGTCCTTTCTCTCTCTCTGTGTTATACCTATCTATCTATCTATCTATCTATCTATCTATCTATCTATCTATCTATCTATCTATATATATATATATATATATCTATCTATCTATCTATCTATCTATCTATCTATCTATATATCTATATATCTATTTATCTATCTATCTATCTATCTATCTATCTATCTATCTATCTATCTATCTATCTATCTATCTATCTATCTATCTATCTGTGTGTGTGTGCAACCCAAAACCGAAACAATTGACTACATGCAATGTGTGATCTCATACAATCAGTAGAATATTTCAGACAATCGTTGGCAAAATCGCCGCAGGTTGTCTACATAAATTTGCCAAACAAATAACCTAGAACAGCTTTTTATATATAGACATAAAATATAATTACATATACATTGTAGTCGTCTCAGATACCTAAAATACAACACGATTGAGCGGTGTATATTTTCTGATGATTTGGTCCTGAGATCAATAGAGACAAGTGAGATCAACTCGAAGAGCAACATTTTAATCATTGTCGGAATAGTACTGGCAGGATCAGATATTTCAAGGAACTTATATTCTGTAGGTGTATGATTAGGCATAGCGGTTAATGTAGAGCCTAAAAGAGGACACAGTATGTGTGAAATGAAGAAGCGAGTCTAGTGAGTTTTGTGTTTTTTAGTTGTTTGGGCGCATGGCTATGTAGCTCGGAAAAGTTGAGACACCTGTAATAACTGTAGAACATGCAGATAAAGCTGACAGCATATCTTTGTTTCAGAGTTTGAACTAGCAGTCTAACTGTATCACTCCTGTTTTTGTATAATTGAGTCTATGATTTATTACAGTGGCCTTTCTATCACATACAATAGTGATCCATGCGTGGGATATTTGGGGTATAATTTTAGGCTATTGACTGAGCATATGGAAACATTCCCATTTGCGTAATTGTATCGAATTTATCAAGGCCGATTAATTTAAGTTTGTTTATAGAAATATTGTAAGTTCTTTCACATGGAAAACTTTTTGCTGCCTAATATTTTGCTTTATATATGTAACTGAATAGGCTTTTCCATTACCTCTAGCTTGTTGACTATTTGTTGACGCTTATCACTGTTTTCAGAAACTGAAAACTCAACTTACCGCTCCTTTCTGAAAAGATATTTACATTAAATAGCTCGTACGTGATATGTTTGGAATTTAATAAAAGCAACATGGGTACGAATTATTCTGAACCCCTTGTTGTTGAAACAGGATATATTTAAAAAGTATAGAGTAGAGTAATAAAAAAAGAATGGAAAATAAACCATTAAAATAAAATAGTAATAGAACCCAGCATAGGTTTTCTATATGTTATCTATCGTACATTTGAAATAATGAGTTGATGACAAAATATTAGACGTAACCTGCTCAGGTATAATTAAGCTGTAAATTTCACCACACCTTGCTTCAGTTGTTATGATTGGAATAAATAACGAGGCATTTACAAACTAAATTTCCCCGACCCCTAACGCTATCTTCAGGGAAAATATTATACCCATCACTTCCCAAACACTTAACAGCAACTAGTTCTTAATTTGTAACAAGGTGTGGTGAAATTAGCATGTTCTTGCTAAATTGATGCTTTCATCCTTATGGTTTGGAGAAAGATGTTTTATGCAACTCACATTCCATCAATGGACAGAAGATTTCAAGCGAAACCCTAATCAGCAAATGGGGTATAGAAATCAATGGTAATAGATATACATAATTTATTTCTTGTCTGAAGACAGGTTCACAAAACAAGTGTGGAGTGAGTTCGACATGACTCCACATGTTCACTGAATTATGCTAGCAGAAAAGTTTTAAATGTATATTTGAAACCATATGTTAGAATCAATACCTCTGTGTTTAAAGAGTTGTTTTTGTATCACATATCTTTATGATCAAAAACTGCTGTTCCTTTTAATAGATAGCGATGATATTGTAAACTCTGATAAGCCAAACGTTTCCAGATATGAACGGGTAATTAACAGATATTGTATTACGTTTGAAAATATATATTTGATGGTCACATTGATATCGTTGTAAAGTAATTCTTATAGCTTGTAATCACTAATCAAACGGTTACCAGTTGATATCTAAAAATGATCAAATCAGTGTAATAACCTGATGAAGCATGAATTCAAATGTTTGATTTTAAATTGTGCTTTTATTCATAGCATTCTTATTTCGCTGAATATAAATATTTCATGATGTCAGTGAGATGTCAAGGAGAATTTTTAGAAATTACGAGATAACAATGCCTAAATCTAATCGAAATTAAATATATGTCTAGCAATAATAGCGAAGCAGTTCTATTGATTGTTTTAAATGCATATATATAGATGAGCAGAAAAATGGCGGAACCATAAATAGCATATTAAACTTCATACAGAATTAAAAGTAAGAGTAGCTGAGCAACAGAGAGTGATATAACTCGATACATTATCACCGTATAGATATAACAGTTTGTTCGAAGAGATAATTGATCAACATATAATGTCTATTGTTCTGTTCAAATTCAGTAAGCGTCCTCCATCGCCGACACGTTTTGAAACTCTAGAGAACTTTTGATTTAGAAAATTTATGAGGAGCGGAATTCCTACTTAAACCACTCCTCTTACATACTAACTTTCACCTTTAGAACAATAGAATATGATCTGAAACAATTGGCTGTTATTTCTAACAAGTCAAGAAACCGGTCACAAGTTCTCGTGTTCAATCACTTTGTATTGTTTTGCAGTGCAATACGAACATGAGTTGCAACTAGGCTATAAAGTAAGTTTCGCAAATGTTTAGGAAAGGAGATTGTGTCAGTTTGCATGATGCTGTTCACAGTTATTAAGATAAAGGATCCAGCAAAGTCAAATCATCAGTTAACGGGTCATTTCACTTTTGGATGGAAACAATTACTTTATTTAGTAAACAAAATGTAGCTGTATTGTTTGTACTCATCGGTAAGATAATATATTTTCAAACAGAGAAATACATCAGTAAGAAAATAACTCTAACGTTACGGACTGAAATCTTCTCCGCTGATATATGAAATGTTATCCAGTTTTGATGCATAATTATGATATTCAGAAAAATCCAGTAAACCATTTTTCAATCTTCGGCGAAGTATTCTACTCAAGACATTAAATTTTCATTCTTCACGCCGAAAACTTTTGACACATGGTGTAATTAACTTATATTTTCTTGGCAACCTCATAAAGAACATAGCCTCTGAATGTCACGTAACAAGTTGAAAGAAGGTTTGTTATAAGCTGCCAATTGGAAGAGTCATAAAAGTCTCGGATACTGTATCTCATATTATGCATCCGGTCCTCTTCCCTCTAAGTTCAAAACCCGACACGGTGAACCCAGCCCACTTATTAACAAATATAATGCCAATCTTGGCCGGTAGATTGGTGGATCTGTTAGAATATTCGATGAGGTAACTAGCGTTAACTGCTCTTGCTTTTTGAATTCTAACAGAACGCTGTGACGATTCTGGAGTAAAGTTGTTACTGTTTTAAGACGGTGGTCTTTACCTTGAACATCTTCATTGGCATTATTAGGGAAAGCTTGCATGCATGCAAATTAGCTTGCTTTTCTCAAAACACTTTGGCTAGGCCTATGCATACGTATAGAAATAGATAATCGATATTGACTAATGAAGGTCGTAGAAGTATATAATGCATACCTTGTTTAGTTCAGAAAGGTTTACCGTTGTGTTTCAATCTTGTACTTTTATTTACAAGACAATATTGTATTTATTGTATGAGAAATATTTCAATATTTCTCTTAAAGTGAAGTATCACGTAGAGGCCCTTTCCAGACAACGTGGTTAAAAAGTTTACTTCGAACCCACACTGGTTTACTTTGGTCATGAAGTTTTGTTTCATAACCTCGGACTGAACAAAGATTCTGGGGAAAAATTGAGTTGACGAAAACTGAGGTGGTTCCCGTGTGTATATAATGGGAGGTTGTTTTTCACTTAAATGTTGCCCAAGACATCGTCGTTCACATGCAAATCATCGTTGGATTAGGAGAATACAAATGCACTGACTTAGCTGGAAGTGCAATTTGCTTGTGGAGTTGATGAGTCTTCTTTGTTGATGGATAAATTGACATAAGATGACACTGTCTAATGATCAAGCGAGTTCCTGTTGGCTAGACGGCACTGTTGAAGTTCAATAAGAACGGAATATTTTGCTTTTTGTCATTGGTCAGGTTAAAGAATATTCACTTTTCTTTTTTTTTTTTCTTGTCATCTATAAATGAATTAATATTTCTTGCCATCTATGAAACGAATTCTTAATTTCTGAAAATTATCTTACTTTTATGAAACACTAAAAATGCTACCAAGTTTTTATTATCAGCTCTAACGAAGTCTGAATCCATTGGTAATTATTTGCATAGGTTGTTAGGCCACTGACACGCGAATCCAATTTCAGTGATTTCTCTTAGTTCAGTTTTGAGTTGCTTAGATTATATTGTCCATTACCATATTTAGGCGGCGAGCTGGCAGAAACGATAGCGCGCAGGGCGAAATGCTTAGCGGTATTTCGTCTGTCGTTACGTTCTGAGTTTAAATTCCACCGAGGTCGACTTTGCCTTTCATCCTTTCGGTGTCGATAAATTAAGTACCAGTTATGCACTGGGGTCGATGTAATCGACTTAATCCCTTTGTCTGTCCTTGTTTGTCCTTGTGGGCAGTAAAGAAATATATATTGCTCATTACCATATTTAATCTTACACATGTAAATTCTGAGGTCGAATATGGCATGAGAATACTAGCAACATACATATTGTAGCGTTGTTTTAACTACCGAAACGTTTTCCTTTTATAGCTATGACTTACTGTATAGTAAAAGTAATGAAAAACATTATTATTATTATCATAAGAAAGACAATTAGAGCAGCGGAAACAGAAGACTGCTGAATCTAAATTTGTCACGTAATTTTCTTTTATCCGCCTACATTCAGAATCAAAATTCCACTGCGGTCAATTACATTGACTTTTTATGTGGTCTAATACTATTGTGAAACATATTTATAATTTTAGGCAGACGTTGAAAGGACAATATCGAGCATTTACACGGATAAGTTGAAATTGTGAAAACAAAAATGTAAAAGTTTTGGAAAACTTTCTTCACAAAGTTAATCAAAGGTAAATTGAAATAGATACTGAATAATTCATTTGGTGTTTGCATTGATTTATTGAGTAAGGGGAAAACTAAATCACCTGTGATAAGTCATCTCAACGGCGTTACTGGTTGTGTTTTCTAAGAATATGAGGCGAAGATTGAGCAGGGAGGCAGGTGAGTAGGAAGAGGCGGAGGAGGAGGAGGAAGTAGAAGAAGAAGAAGAAGAAGAAGAAGAAGAAGAAGAAGAGGAAGAAGAAGAAGAAGAGGAAGAAGAAGAGAAGAAGAAGAGGAAGAAGAAGAAGAAGAAGAAGAAGAAGAAGAAGAAGAAGAAGAAGAAGAAGAAGAAAAGAAGAAGAAAAGAAGAAGTGAATAATGAGATGAGAAAGATATAAAGCAAACACGTGAAAAAGAAACGAAATGCTAAAAAGAAGTTAAAGGGAAAACAGGAAAAAGAAAATACATTGAGGAATTTATAGAGGAAAAAGTCATAAAACAACAAAAGTAGAGAAGAAACAATAATACGTGATTCCTGCGACAATTTTGGCCATCTACTGATAACTGATTACGCATTCAAGATCAAGCGCCAAAGCCAGTAGCAGAGTGCCAAACTAAATACCTAGTGCCAAAGATAATTAGTTTTGAAAGATTTTTGCGTTTCTTTTTCAGCGATCAAACACCATAAAATATCATTAAATCTATCTCCAGATTTAATTACTTAAAACCGAACCAAAGAAATTCCTATTTGATGTTTTGCTAGTTTTCTTCATTTATTTATATATTTTTCTTATCTTTTTTTTTTCTTTCTTATCTTTTACTCCTTCAGAATTATCGCTTTATTAATTTACTGATTTTGAAGCAAGTACACGTTTTGTCTTTCTTTTGCTTCAATTATGTGTTCTTTTCTACGATATTGTTTCCTGTTGCCCTGTCATACCAATCTTCTCTTCTTATTTAATAATATACTCTTTTCTTTTTTTATTGCGGTCTCTTATATGCTTAATATTGTGTTAGTGATATTTCATATTTTAAACAATGTAAAGGAAACAGAAAATCCCGAATTGACAGAAATAATACAGTGTTGGAGTAAATGTCACACAATAGTTTATACATTTGTTTATGTCTATGGCGTAGGAAAACAATGAAAAATATAACTACTACATTTCTCAGTGCCTTTGATACTGTATGCAGGAGAGATGAATATTCAGACTGAATACTGGTAAGTGCACAGATTGTACAAGTAACTGAATTAGGTAGGATAGCGGAATAAATAACTCAACCCCATGCAAAAGCTTCGAATATTGAAGACCTTCCAAACAGATCATTCAGGCAGATTCTCCTTATAGAGTATTGGCCATTCCGAGTCTATGGCAGAACAATCATATACAATGAGATGACGTGATGCAAAAGCCTTAACCATACAGCCATTCCTGCACACACATCCAAATTCTGCATCTGTATTCAGCTTTGTTTTATCGATAGTTGGTGAGGTGTCTTATATTGGTAGACAGAGATAAATGAATTAAGACATTATACAATTTAATTCAATTTCTAATGACTGTAGAGAATTGAAAATGGGTGTTGACTTATTTAAGAGTGAATTTTAGTTAAAGAATGAAATGAAACTGTGTACAGGAACTGAAATTTTAGCGTTTATTTACTGTTTGCTAAACAACACAAATGCTTGTAAAAATGCTAACAAAACGAGGCAACTTGTAGACATCAACAAACTCTGCAGGAAAAGTAAGCCAAATCACTCCCAAATTACAATATTTCCCCTTCAAATATAGGGATCAAATCGGATTTTATAGACCTTGACATACGTGAAAAAACACAATGTACCATTTTCTCACAGATATTTTATATTAGAGTATTAAATAGGCTAAGGTAGATAAACGAGAACAGCAAAATTTATATCGTTTTATCAGGAAGAAAGGCAGTGTTGTCCAAGTACTTTTCCAAGACACATCCAAGAAGATGGAGGAAGAAGAACATTAAATGTTTCACCACACATTGATATATATGCGTTTGCATACGTAAGTATTTCCTTGGTATGGTTTCAAACCGAATCCATTAGTGAGGTGTTGGTTCAGGAGTTGCAGGGTTTTGAGAACGATGCCACCTCTTAACGAAGATAAATACAGGCTTACTCTTACCCGGCATAGAAGCACTTGTCTTGGTCGTAGCTATAGGGTAATTAGCATGTCACGAAATTGCTCCCGGAAGAAGGTAGCAGACAGACATCCCAACGGACTCTGGGTAGATGAGGCCGTTTAACTGCTCATCTAAGAGAAGATAATTCCTTAAAATCTTGCATCCTGTTAGCCTGTAAGTTTAAAGGATGAGAGTGGAATTGGCTCCAAATCTATCCGTGCATCGTAGAGTAATTTTGTTGAGCGTTTAAGAAAATTCAAGTGCGCAAGCTCCAACAGAAAATCTGGAGTGAGAGTCCCTGAGGTAGATATGTGGTTAAACTTATCCAATATCTATCGCGGTCAACAGTCAGTAGTTTGAGGGAATTCAGGAAGAGATCCCGTTGCCATACACGAAAGCACCAGCAGTATCGTTTTACAATTCTCTCCTGATAACCAAGAACTTAACAAGGATGGACATTAGAACTCTCTCACCCAACTTGCAATCCAGACCTTGCGCCCTGTGACTAGTGGTTGGTTCCAAAGCTGAAGGATCTCCTCAAAGTCAGTGGTATTCAAGATATTGACAAGGGGATGGGAGCCGAAATAAGGGTGCTGGAAAGGTTCAGTTAGGAGGACATCTGTAGAGCATTTACGAAGTTGCTGGAGGGCTATAAGAAATACACTGAAATCGGAGGATCCTGTTTTGAAGGACATTAGAATTTTCTACTTATGTGTAATTAATAAACGTCTCTCCCGAAAAATGTCTGAAAATTTTACTATGTACGTTGTGTGTATGTATACAAACACATATATATATATATTGTGTGTGTGTGTCTAGTTGTGTGTGTTTGCGCGTGCGGATGTATATTTACACAAAAACACATACTCATACACACACAGACACATACACACGCGCAAACACACACAAGCATGCACACACATATACATATAATGTGTGTATGTGCGTGTGTGCATATGTGTGTGTGGTTGTGTGTGCGAGTGTATGTGGTTGTGTGTGTGTTTGTGTGTGTATGCGTGCACACATTCACACACACACACACACACACATATATATATATATATATAGTTGCTCAGTTATAGAACCATTTATGTACGTTAAGGAGTGGTGATGAAGTAGTTATAAGATTTAATTACCATGTAATCAATATTTATATCCCGCTTTAAACACTGAATAAACAGCATTTCATACATAGCTAACATAGCAGAAGTTGTAGAGATTCTTATAAAAACACAGAAAAAGGTTTGATTATCTTGTTAATCAACTTAGAATAAGAATTAGATTTATTCGTGCTAATTTTGTTCCAATATCATAATACTCTCCTCATCTACTTGCGTTAACATTGATTTAATAAATACTGATTGCTTTGATTAGTTATACAAAGTATATTTAGATCGGCGAAAACATTTGATTCTAAGCTTTGTACATTTCCAATGGACATGTGCGCTGACAATGTTATTAAGCTATATATTAAACCTGTTAAAGGGAATTTATGACCCAGTTTATTCCAGCCATGGACATAAGACCTTTTGATAAGAGATAAGATATCTAGAACTATATTATCTAGTATTGTCAAGACTGAGAATGTGTTCTGAAAGAGAATTAACTCTTCTTTCTAGCTGATTATATGGCCACAATGAGGTTACTTCATTGGTGAGAAAAATTGTTATGTTATTCTTAAATGAAGGTCAGCCGAAATCTCAATCTTTGCCGATGTTTCACTTTCCTAATAACTGTTTGGAATTCATTCTTGAAAGTTATATATATATATATATATATATATATATATTATATATATATATATATATATATATATATTATATATATATATATATATATATATGAAAATCCTTTCTACTATAGGCACAAATATCTGAAATCTTGAGGTCAGGGTGGGGAGCTAGTCAAGTACATCAACCTGGTGCGAGACTAGTACTTATTTTTCGACCCCCGTAGGATGAAAGGCAAAGTCGATCTCGATGGAACTTGAACTCAGAACGTAACGACGGACGAAATACCGCTAAGCATTTTACCCGGCGTGCTAATGATTTTGCCAGCTCAACGCCTTATTATATCATGATAATATATGAAATATTATGTAACAGTTCCAGTGTATGCTATTCGTCAAAAGGGATAATGTTGAGGTTGCCGATCATCCATTTGCGCTTCCTAGTCTGGATGGTTCACTTCACGATTATACTAGACAACAGGGAATGAGAGTGACGAGAGGAGAAAGAATTAAGGATGGAAGAATAACACTCCACACAGATGAGATATCAATGTGATTTTTACAGCTAACCATTAGGTCTGAATAGTCATGACAACTAAAACTGTCGAGAGCCGACTGCCCGCTTGAGCCTTTAGCACTTAGATTACTTTTTCAAATACTTATACTTATTTGTTTTAAATTAGATATACTTTATCTTGTATCTTAAAAGCTTCGATTATATATATATATATATATATATATATATATATATATATATACACATATATATACATACGTACATACATACATACATACATACATACGTACATACATATAGAAAGATGTGGTTGAGTAGGTATGAGAGGTCAGATGTGACCAGTTTGAACATAAAACAGGCAGAATATATTTGGGATAGATATAGCTTGTTTAAATGCTAAAAGGTCAAGGACGTTCTGTTGTTTCTCCGAGTGCGATCCTTTGGACAAATGGTACAAAAATACAGGAACTGCAGCATGAAGACTGGAAAGAATTTTTGAGTGAGTTTCTAAAGATGCAGGAGTGGCTGTGTGGTAAATAGCTTGCTTATGACCTACATGGTTCTGGGTTCAGTCCCACTGCGTGGCAACTTGGGCAAATGTCTTCTACTATAGCCTCGGGTCGACCAAAGCCTTTTGATGGATTTGGTGGACGGAAACTGAAAGAAGCCTGTCGTATGTATGTATATATATATATATATATGTATGTGTGTGTGTTTCTGTGTCTGTGTTTGTACCCCTAGCATTGCTTGACAACCGACGCTGGTGGGTTTACGCCCCCGTCACCTAGCGGTTCGGCAAAAAGTAACTGATAGAATAAGTACTGGGCTTATAAAGAATAAGTCCCGGGGTCGATTTGCTCGACTAAAGGTGGTGCTCCAGCTTGGCCGCAGTCAAATGACTGAAACAAGTAAAACTAAAAGTAAGTAAGTATGCTATAACTCACTTAAACTCTGACACAGGCGTGTTTACTGGGGTGTGGTTTTCCGGTGGATAATCAAGAAGTTCGATAATCATTGCACTTGACGAATTCAAGGTAGACAACTACTGATTATTACTCGTTTCATCTCGGTGCTACTGATGCAGAAGACGAAAGATCAGTCATTGAACACCACTTAATAAGTTCCAACTCGCCTTCCCACCTAGCCGTTCTTTTAATAGACACTCTGAGACGCCAAATATTCTCGAACAGTTTTTCACATACAAAGCACTTATTTACCTATCTATTACAACATTGGACCTCATTTCACTTATAATCAGATAAGCATTCAGTCGGGATGCCTGAATTGTTGAAGGTACTCCTCGTGACCAGTCTCATGCTCCTCAAGCCAATAAATCGGGAATGATTTTATGCTGACATGAACTACAGTAGCACAATCAAAGCAAAGATGTCTTTATACATCGCGCACTATCATCGTATATCACGTTTCCATTGCAAAAGTCACTTGTTAAGATTATACAGTAATCCCTCGACTATCGCATGTGTTACGTTCTAAGCAGCACCGTCCCCGCGATAGGTGAAAATCCGCGAAGTGGAAACAGTAGTGTACTGTATATATATTTAAAAATTATTTTTATAATTTGTGTATTTTTTATTTTATTATAAATGCAAAACAACACCACGGAGGAATTGACGTAAGCTTAAATAATAAACCGTGATAGGTGAACCGCGATATGGCGAGGGATTGCTGCATCTATCGACTGTGGAGAATCTCCCTGTCGACCATGCCTTACTCAAAGAAGCTAAAAATCACTTACGTTTCTTGCTTACATTCTCCAATCCCGAACGCTGCGCACTTTAACATATTGAAATCTCTTCTAAACACAGCACCACAACTATGGAGTCCGACGTGGCTCCTAGGTGCGATATATTCTACTTGAAAGACAACCGCTTTCACCACTGTATTGAAAGAATGCGTTCATTCCAAAAGAAGTATGGTATATCATGAATAGAAATGTTGCTGTATTATGAAATCATCTTCTTATACATAATCATCTCGTAGAAAATTGATACATCTATTAAATACAGCTTTCATTATAATTCCCTTCGATGTAAAACTAGCGGAGATATGAATTTCCACGGATGTAGCTTTACATTTAACAGTGAACTCAACCTTCAACAAACGCGAAAGGGTGTTCGCTTTTGAAACATAAAATAAATATTAACACCTCTCTTTCGATATTAACACTTCTCGTTCGGAAGAGAATTTTGATAGCTTTATGTGTGGAAACGCTTGTAAATAAAATTTCGGTGTCCAGAGAAGATAGCAAAGCTAATGATTTTATTTTATTACGTGATGCATTCGAATACATTTGTGAATATAATTTATGGTGTATGCGGCCAGAAGATAGAGCTTAATAATTATTTCTAATTACTTGTAAGGTTGGTAAATGGCGATCTGCAGCAGCTATAAGATCGGATTGAAAGGATTGTCAGATTCACAGATCTTTACTTCTGCAAAATTTCGTGAGAATGTTATGAGAATGACATTTCTAATTATAAATACAATAACGACTTTAATTAAATGATTCGATCTATTTTTGTTTATTTTTTCAATTTGTAAATGATGTTGCTGTAAATACTTCAACATTTGATATCATCGCTGTGAATATCAGAAATGCAATAATAAAAATAATATTTCAGTGAAGATATGAAACATTTTGTTTTTAGCACTTCCATACCTTATTATTTTAGAATTTTGCTATTATTTTAAATGAGATCTAAAATACCCACATAAAGCGTTGCTTCCTAGCCAGATAGCTCCGAGTACAGTCCCACTGCGTGTCACCTTGAGCAAAAGTCTTTTACTATAACCTCAGACCTACCTCAGACTTGTGAGTGACAGAAACTGAAAGAAACCCGCCGTATATATATACTATTTACTCTTTACTCTTTTACTTGTTTCAGTCATTTGACTGC
This sequence comes from Octopus sinensis, assembly GCF_006345805.1. NCBI lineage: Eukaryota > Metazoa > Mollusca > Cephalopoda > Octopoda > Octopodidae > Octopus > Octopus sinensis. The sequence continues at coordinate 114,179,285 of NC_043001.1, read as the reverse complement.
GGCCATGCTGGAGCACCGCCTTTAATCGAGCAACTCGACCCCGGGACTTATTCTTTTTGTAAGCCCAGTACTTATTCTATCAGTCTCTGTTGCCGAACCGCTAAGTTACGGTGACATAAACACACCAGCATCGGTTGTCAAGCAATGCTAGGGGGACAAACACAGACACGCAAACACACACACGCATATATATATATATATATATATATATATATATAATATATATATATATATATATATATATACATATACATATATACGACAGGCTTCTTTCAGTTTAAGTCTACCAAAATCCACTCACAAGGCTTTGGTCGGCCCGAGGCTATAGTAGAAGACACTTGCCCAACATGCCACACACACACACCACACACACACACATATATATATATATATATATATATATATATTAGGGAGAATTCACAAAAAAAACAAAAGACGAAGACATGTGGTGTAGACAACAAACAGATGTATTAGTATAACGCTCGGGAAGTGAAAAAGTATTTAACGTTTCGAGCCTACGATCTTCCACAGAAAGAAACAAGGAGAGAAACTAAAGAATGTGTAATGGCTAGCGATCTATCATGGCGTATGTATGTATGTATGTATGTATGTATAATTTCAATACGGTTGATATCTGTAGTTATTATCAGTGTATTTTAGCTATTTAAATAATAAGAATTTTGACTGTTATTTCCAGTAGGTAGACATACTTAGCATGTCCTTTTATTAATTTTAAATTTCATATATATATATGTGTATGTCTATGCGTGCGTGCGCATATGTGTGTCCTTATTTTTCCATCACTCTCCCTGTCAACCGGTGTTGGTGCATTTAGTTACTCGTAACATAGCGGTTCGGTAGTAGACCCCCAAGAGGATGAGTATCAGTTTTTTAAAGAATAAGTATAATACATGAATCGGTTCACTCGATTAAAACAGTTCTTCGCGGTTGTGTCCCAGCATGGCCGCAGTCTGATGACTAAATCAAGTAAAAGATAAAAGGTATTTGGTCGGTTGATCCCTTCCATAAGTGTTATCTTGGAGATGTAATTAACATGCATGTAGGAAATTATATAATTGGCATTATCATCCTGGCCTTGGAATAATGGTTAAAACATTAAGTTTTGTAAGTATAAGACATATGAATGATTGTATTTAGCACCACTTTCGTTGTACTATGAGGGATATTTACTGAGAATTTTCTCAAGTTGCAAAATCACAACCACCTTTTTATGTTTCGTGTATTGTTTATTTTTGTGGTTTGTCTGATACAGTAGCTATATGTGTATATATATATATATATATATATATATATATATATATATATATATATATGTATGTGTGTGTGTGTGTGTGTGTATGTATATATATATTAGACAAAATGTGATAACAAATCCAAGACTGTCAGGAGTTTTCAGGACATTTATAAGGAAAAAGTTATATAGTCTTACAGCTGCTTCTGAGATATTATGGATATCCCTTCATCAGAGATGATGTGAGATGGTTAAATAGCGGTAAATAGTTGAGTTCGAGATGAGGAAGTATTATGGAAAAGGAGGAGATAGGGAATATAGAGGTAAATAATAGAATGGAAGTAGAAATAAAATATAAAATATATAAAGATATTGTAGTGGCAGTTCCATTATTCGAGGGAAGTGGTGTATAGAATTGGTAAAAAAAGTTTCCTGTATATGGTATGTAGGTTTCAATAGTAGTTCATGTTTAGTCATTTCAAAGTATGGAGCCTCTCATCCCCTCGCTTCCTCACTAATACAAGCACTTATTACAGGTAACATAACAGCTTTCATAATGGATACACTTCCTTGGCATCTCTCTTAATGACATACCTATTCCTTCACAAAGGTCTTTTCTCTTACTCCTCCTCACCGAAACTAAGGACCTCTTCCGAAGAATGTGATGGAAAGCCTTCTTCCACGACAGCCAAAAATAACGAAGCGATAGTAACACCAACACATACAACCTTCGATCATATAAACACCCTCCACAAAATTTCCAACTCGACAAATTTGAAACAGATATGCTTCATATGATTAGAATAATTAAATTCTCTAAATATATATCCCCCTTTCAAAAACAACGTTCACATACCGTAAAACGAATCGTTTCATCCTCTAAATTACACGTCTTCTCGGATAAAACCGAAAATATGTATTCTATTACCATCGAGGAATACAACAAATTCATAAAGACGCAACTCTACAAATCTCACAAGCTGGCACCAGCATTCGCCCTTCATTATATCAGCACCAACTATTGCAAATTTATGAAGAAATTACACTTGGATAATCGAACAGAAACCTACTGCCCTACACCTCCACGCTTCAACATCAAAGATCACAAGACGTACTTTGTGAAGTTATAACATGGTTCCATCTCTTAAACAACAGGAACTCTTATTCTTTCCTACAATTCGATATGAATAATTACTACTCTTCTATTTCTCCCAAATTCCTTAATCAAGCTTTTCTTCTAGTTAAGAATCTAACTAACCTTACACCACTAGAAATTAACATAATCCTTACTGCCCGTAAAACCCTTATTTTTTTAGGACTGACTCATGTGCCGGGTTAATCACCATAACGATATCAATAACCATAGCAATTTATTTGACATTTCCATGGGATCATTCGACTCCGCCCAGATCACCACCAACTAATACTCCTTTTCTCGCTTCTTACACACTTTCTTCACTTTTCCACTCCTTTCACATTTCTCTCTTCTTTCTTTTTTTCTCTCTTTCTTCCTCTCATTTTCTCTTCCTGTTTTCCTTTTGACCTATCTCCTCATTCGAATCATACACATCTTTCCTCCCCATCTATCCACAAATACTACCAATACATTCTCAACTTTTCATTCACCCCCGCAAGATCCTTTCGAATGAACAACACAGAATCCACGGCTCCATACTTTGAAATGGCTAAACATGAACTACTATTGAAACTTATATACCATGCGCAGGAAATTTTTAGCACTTCTATATAACACATTCCTCGAATAATGGAAATTCCACTACAATATATTTATATATCTTATATCTTATTTCTACGTTCATTCTCTTTTTTTCCTCTATATTCCCTATATATAATAATTCTTCATCTCGAACTCAAATGTTTACCACTATTTAACAATCTCACATCGTCTCTGATGAAGGATATCCATAATATCCCAGAAACAGCTGCAAGACTATATAACCTTTCCCTTATAAATGTCCTGAAAACTCTTCACAGTCTTGTCTTTGTTACTCCATTTTGGCTAATATACATATGCATGCTAAAAAAAGACCCACATTAGACTCCTTACTCGTATCTTTATCGAACCAAGAGTTTAACAACGGTGCGTCCATAGCATTAGATTTCCTGCCACTATTTGGGTCTTCTAGATACCAATACTTCTCATATATATATATATATATATATATATATACTCTTTTACTTGTTTCAGTCATTTGACTGCGGCCATGCTGGAGCACCGCCTTTAGTCGAGCAAATTTGTAAGCCCAGTACTTATTCTATCGGTCTCTTTTGCCGAACCGCTAAGTAACGGGGACTTAAACACACCAGCATCGGTTGTCAAGCAATGCTAGGGGGACAAACACAGACACACAAACATACACACACATACATATATATATATATACATATATACGATATATACAAATCCACTCACAAGGCATTGGTCGGCCCGGGGCTATAGCAGAAGACACTTGCCCAAGATGCCACTCAGTGGGACTGAACCCGGAACCATGTGGTTGGTTAGCAAGCTACTTACCACACAGCCACTCCTGCGCCTATATATATATATATATATAATATATATATATATATATATATATATATATCATTTACAGTATTCAAACTTTATATGTTTTATATGTATTTGTCCTGCAAAGAAAATTCAAACGTTGAATAGAAAATGTGTTCTCGTCTAAATTTTTTATATGCAATGGTCAAAGATCCTCTGTGTGGTGGAATAATAGAAATATAGAACTAAATATGTTTTATCACAAACATATGTGCATACAGACATATATATACATATGTAATTGTACATACACACACGGACACGAACACACAAACAGACTCACACATGTATATGTATAATCGAAGTGTCCAGTATTATATATCCATTACAGCTGAAGAGACTTATCGGTTTCGCACTGGGGATTCAACAGTCCGATTATGTAACACAGCGTTCATCAGAGTTAGCCGTTATAGAATGAAATATGGCGATATATAATATAATAATGTTCGTCCTTCGGTTCGAAGATGACCAACTGACATCATCTGATGGAACTGCCGCCATGAGACCTGAGGTGGCTGGTGAGGCCAATCCGGGCAAGGAAGCCCCTCCCATAGGTGGGGCAGAAGTGGGTAGGGGCCGTGCTACTGGTGCAGGCGGCTCATCTCATCCTTGTGTTTGAGGGTAGGAGGCGTGAGACAATGACCACTCTTTGCAACATAATCCAGTCTCCTGTTGCAGCCATACATCTTGCTAGGGTTTTCTTTTTCAGTCCTTGATGTTATTAATTCTTCTCCGTTTATGAACCCTGCAAGCGCATAGTCCGTCTACCTTGCTATCGAGGTCACTGGTACAGAAATTCTAGGCTTTGATAAAGTAGTCAAAATATTGCAGTTTTGGTACATTGGCCATAGTCACTTGGTTTACGTCCGCTGTCGTTTCCTCAAGCATTGAATCGTTTCTTCTACTCGCAGCCGAACGAAACTACGGCTCGTAGGTTTTATAATCGTATAACTGTACACCAGACAGTTATGTATCTACATTTGAACTATAGCGATGAAAAACGCCTTTTACTGGTACACAAGGAAGATATACAATGCCATAGAATAATGTAAAAACAATTGAAACAACTGAAGGTATATTTGAATGTAGTGTTTTATCCAACGGTGTATGATAAATGATAGTTAGACGGGGTGTTGATATAGACATTGACCTCGTATACTTCAACTTTGAACTTGGAAGTTCATATTCCACATAAACAAGCTAAAGATTTTGACTGTATGTCACAATTTTTATGTGAATACTATTTCATGCATCAGCGAATAGTTTCTCCATTTCTTTTAAAAGATATATCTCTGTCCATTAGAATTGCCATATCGATTAGGAGTTATTTATTTTCATGTCTGTCTTTGACATTAATAACTTTAAATATAACTTTAGTAATATGATTTAAATTGACTGCAGCATTTATGGCCGTATACCAGTTGTTTGTATTAATTTATTATTTACTTAATTGTATTAAATCAAAATATAGTATTGGCGATAACTCTCGCATTTAAAGATATGTGACTGCCATGTTACTATAATAAAACTCAATAAACATACCACCCTACCAAAAGCAGTAAGGAAAATCATTTCGTTTTTTGTTTCATTGATATATGAATGTTCACTATATATCGTCTATAATTGAAATGCGTAGATACACACACACACACACACAACACACACACACACACACACACACGCACACACACACACACACCACACACACACACACACGTATATATATATTTACGTAAATGTTGAACGATGAAAATGAGTGCTCAATACCACATTGGTTTCCTGTTAAGGAACGTAGGAAAATATCCGGATCTTTTCCTTTTGAACGGCAGTTTTCAACACAATTTCCAGTTAACTAAACACTTTTAAACTTCGTATACTGGTAGAATGTGTTTATAAAACATCATTTTTTCTTGGCTTTATTGAGAAAATTCTATAGTTTGTAAGATATTTCCACTTTAAAATCGAGCATTTCAGCAATTTTAACCGATCAACTAAGTCCATTTAGGTAAACAACATTCCGTGCTGTATGAATATGTCCCTCCTTTAAGAAACACATTGGGTTTATTTACATTTGCGAAGAAAAAAAGATACCCTTCCCCCACCCCTAATCCTAACCCTAACCCTAACCCCACCCCTAACCCTAACCCTAACCATAACTCTAAACCTAACCCTAAAATAGATTGAAATGCAATAGATCGATACTAGGGTTATAATTATGGGTGACAATTTCATTTGACACCGCTAGAAAAATATCCCATTTTCGTAGTAGTGTCGTATGAAATTGTCACCCATAATTATAACCCTAGTATCGATCTATTGCATTTCAATCTGTTTTAGGTTTAGGGTTAGGGTTAGGGTTAAGGGTGTGGGAAGGGTATATTTTTTCTTCGCAAATGTAGATAAGCCCAATCTGTTTCTTAAAGGAGGGACATATTCATACAGCACTGAATGTTGTTTACCTAAATGGACGTATTTGATTGGTTAAAATTGCCGAAATGCTCGATTTTAAAGTGGAAATATCTTACAAACTATAGAATTTTCTCAAGAAAAAATGATGTTTTATAAAGACATTCTACCAGTATACGAAGTTTAAAAGTGTTTAGTTAACTAGAAATTGTGTTGACATATGCCGTTCAAAAGGAAAAGATCCAAATATCCTAGTGTCTTAACAGTTTTTCAAGCCGATCACATGGAGAAAGGTGTTCACCTCCATTTTGGAAAACACAGCCTCTTATATATATATATGGTAAAATGTTACATCCCAGCTTTTGTCTCTAGCATTCAACGACATGCTGAGAGTAAGCCTGTACAAATTAGGTTGTATTCGCTACTCTGAAAGACTTTTCAGCAAAAATAGTGGGAGGAAGCACTTACTCTCCAACCTCACCTACATTGCTTTCTAAAAGTATTTCTGAGTTGTTTACGATACATCCAGAAGTTTTCTTCAGATCTTTGTTGCTGATATCTGCCAGTAGTATTATTCAATGCAATGGCTGCAACATTCAATTATGGAATGGAAGCACTCCGTCGGTTACGACGATGAGGGTTCCGGTTGATCCGAATCAACGGAACAGCCTGCTCGTAAAATTAACGTGTAAGTGACTGAGCACTCCACAGACACGTGTACCCTTAACGTAGTTCTCGGGGATATTCAGCGTGACACAGAGAGTGACAAGGCCGGCCCTTTGAAATACAGGTACAACAGAAACAGGAAGTAAGAGTGAGAGAAAGTTGTGGTGAAAGAGTACAGCAGGGATCACCACCATCCCCTACCGGAGCCTCGTGGAGCGTTTAGGTGTTTTCGCTCAATAAACACTCACAACGCCCGGTCTGGGAATCGAAACCGCGATCCTATGACCGCGAGTCCGCTGCCCTAACCACTGGGCCATTGTGCCTTCACTACATTCAATTATAAGCATGTTTTGGTAACAGCCCCATCGTCTTAAAAGAAGTCTCGCCGCTTATTGAAACAAAGCACCACATTCAACGCTATCATCTACATTACCACTGACACCACCAGTAAACATTCGATTATATTTCCAGTATATGAATCTCTTCAGTTGTCTCCTAGTAAATCTCAGCAATTCTGACCAAGAAGACACTAAAAGCTATGATCTAAGGCTGAAGAATAAAGGAATCTTCCTACGATGTTTACCTGCCAAATATGTATGTACTAATAATACTTTCAGTAATTCTGTGATAATATCGCTAGTGATATCGTTGCCTGACTAAAATATGTGCTTGTACACATACCTATGTATTTGTGCTGCAGTCATGTATCTTTCACCTCACCTGAGGTGATAAGACACGGGTGACTCAATCAACAACAAACATTTCATTACAACAACGTGATCTTCTATGAAGCTAGAAATCATCACCAATAAACAAAGTAAATTGTAAAAGAGACAAAAAAGAAAACAATAACATAAAACCATGAAATTATTATCATTATTATTATTATTATTATTATTATTATTATTATTATTATTATTATTATTAGTAGTAGTAGTAGTAGTAGTAGTAGTATATCGTTATTCTTTATTCTTGTCCATATTAGTGTTCTTATTACCGTTGTTGCTGAAGAAGCATGCACGGCATTCAGTCGGTGTAGCTATGTAATCAAAAAGCTTTCACTGTGTTGAATTGTGTTTCTGAACCTATGTAAGTATGTATGACTAGGCTTGTCTCGATGTGTGTGTGTGTGGGGGGGGGGGGTGAGAGAGTGTGTGTGTGAGAGAGTGGAAGTATTGAAAAATAACTCTATTAACTCCATTTTCTCTGATATTGCTCTTACCACGTAAAAACACATACAATAATGCTAATAAAATAAGAATGTTAATAAACAGTCATATCATCACCTCCTACAGAATCAACACCGACATCATCATCTTCATCTTCATCACTTCTACCAACCTCCGTCACTACAATAAACTAATAGCAGTACCAATATCATTAGAAACATCACCAGTGCCATCACGACCGCTACTAGCTCCATCAGTTCAAGTGATTCGATCACCAATACCATCACCACTGCCATCACCACCAACACTATCAGTACTACCAATTAGTATTATTGTCAGCATTTACAGCACTAACACCACCACCATATCTCTATACCAACATCACCACCACCACCATCACCATCACCATCTCCATCATCATCAACATCGGTATCATCGTAACTATGAACAGTACGATCAACAACAATAAAATCATCACCGAGATCTTTATATGTATAGAGGGTACAAAAGGCGAGAGAGTGCGAGAGAAGTATGTTCGTTTCCTTAAGGAAATATTCTAACACGAACATTACAAAAATTCATGATATTCCCATTAAAAAAATACACACATCCAATCAGAGATTAACATTTAAAAGGTGAGCGGAAATAAAGCCACGTAAGAAATGGTCATGGACATAACAAGCATTTTGGTTTCGGAAAAATAAGTCATGAAAAATTGTCACATTTCAGTTGAATTCTCTAAGTAATACTTTAAGTGAAGTGACTAATTAACTCACGTTACACGAATCATACACAGCGACACCATAATTGATATAACGTGAGTGAACACGAATCATTCTTTATAGGAAGGAGCATATGAGAGAATCTATTTCATTACGCTTGATTTGCTTTAAATCGCAAGCAAGTTTGTTCAAGTTACATCCCGCCACCAAAAAAAAAAAGAAAGAACACACGAGCGAAGGTATATAGTGTTCAACACCCATACTCACAAACACTCACACACGCTTATGTATATAGCCTAAACAGGACAGGGGGAGACACGTAGGATTTAGTGTCGTCGAAGAGCTCACAGGATTGTAATGAAAGATATCCAGACATAGGACATAAAATAAGAATACAATAAATCTGAAGTGGGAGAGACACAAATAAGAAAGAAGAAAGCAAAGGACCACTGATGCGGTCACAGGAGTGTGACGAAAGAACTTTGGCCGAAATAATATTAAGAGTAATGTAAATAATAAATAACACTGAAGCAAAGTAATACAAAATATATAGTGCGTGTGTTTTTATTGGCTAAACTGGCAAAAGGACCATTCCGAAATACAACAATATCTGTTTCAACACATAAAAAAATCTTGATTTCACTTTTTCAATATCAGTGTCAATTGATACTGGAAAAAGTATATGTATTTGTGAAGGGAACCGACTTCTCGTCGACAACTATGATTGTCACACGCCGATGACGGGTCAATACCCAGAAACTCGAGTCCGTGTGTATCATAAGTTGAAGACGGGAAGGATGGCTTCCCTTCACAAATACAGATAGGGCACAGAAAGTGTGTCTATAGCCAGCTAGAGGAGGTGTCCTCCTGGGGCTACAAACTACAGTAGCATCCACCCTTAGGGGTTAGCCATATTCAAATGGCAAATATACGTCACGATATATATATATATATATATGTACATATATACATTCTCGACCGCACATGCTCAGTGTATGTGTTTTGTTTGTTCCTGGTTCGATGGAAGCGAGTTGTCTGTTTATGACATTAAGTGGTTTAACATACAGTGCTATGAGGGATATATATATATAAAACATTATAATTATTGGTAATATACACTCCGGATAATATTATTGTCTTGTGAAGCGAACATAGAATTAGCCATCGAAGGAATTTGCAGCGTGAGGGATAATTCCTAGTAATCACAGACGTTAAATACTGCTCGATGCGGTTAGCTGTAAACTGGAACATAACTGAGAGATACCCTCCTGCTTGATATATACCAGTAAACTCACGCACACAGACGCACACACACACGCGCACACATGCATGCATTTGATTAATGATAGACACAGAAGGCAGAAGATACGAGAATGTGTATTGATGACTACAATTGTTTCGACACTTCTAGCATCGATCACTCACGGGTTGGGTACTGAGAATCTGGTTTAGGCGTATCTGTCGGTGTAGATGTGTCTCTTCAGGTGATTACAAGATCTCTATCCGTTAAAATAACGCCTGTTCCGCAAGATTCTTCTTGGTATTTATATGCAAAAGCAGCAAATTAAAGGATGCACGCCTTCATTATTATAGGTCAACAACAAATACCAGATCCAATGACTATATATGTATGTATGTATTATGTAGATGCAATTATGCGGATAAAGAAATCAGAGAAAAAAATATATCACAAATATTAAATATATCAAATGTTTTAAATATATATTATTTTGGGTATGAACTATAAAATATTTATATATGTACACCTGAAAAATAAGAGAAAGCAAAAACTGGACACTCTCAGATGATGAATGTTTTAATTATGAATATATAGATATTTACTTTAATAGGTCTAAGTTACACACAGTACAAACGACAGAGAAAATTAATATGTATGGAGTGTAGGAGAAGTCAAACCACCACCACCACCACCACTCAGACAAAGTGATAAGAACTACATTTGAACGACTAGCCTTCGACTACTTAATTCTGCTAGACATTCAACGGTCGAACAAAGTTCAAAAGGTCGGCTCATTTTCATTAATCTCTCAGTGCAAAGACAAGAAAACAAAACACTTTAAATCTAAATTTTAAAGTGCTGATTTTTGTGCAACTAAACATTCTTCAAGGCCGTAACCCAGCATGGCCACAGTCTAATGACTGAAACAAGTGAGAAAATAAAAACTTTTGGTGTCAATGCACTCAACTAAAAATTTTTCAAGGTGGTACTCCAGCATGGCCGCAGTCTAATGGCTGAAACAATTAAAAAAGAAAGAAAAAAGCCAAAAAAATATAACCGAGGGGATATTGTCCGCTTTTGCATTTTTACCAAGTGGATTTTTCCAAGGGTGTTTTGCCCTAGAGGGTTTGTCCTAGGGTGATTTGTCCGGATCCCGTATGTATGTATGTATGTATGTATGTATGTATGTTGGTATTTAGGGTTGGATAGGTAGGTAGGTAAGTATATGGTGCCAATGAGGTTCAGGATATAGAAAACGAAACGATATAACGTGAATTTATCCTAAGACAAAATACCATTGATAATATGCCTGGTCACAATTGACCTGAGGCTAAGTTTCAATAACAACGCATGTTAAGATATGCTGATATGCGAACCAGGACCGTCTTTACAGTATAAAGGGCCTTAGGTAAATCAGTGATCAGGGCCCTATTGTATATTTTTTATTGGCAGTAAGCCACAGCATACATAGGTCAGAATTGGTCCCTTAGATCCACGAGGATCCCGTAGAACAGCCCAATGCAGATGCCTTAAGATGGCATAGTCTCAGACTGACATAAGAGTATATGGTAAAAAATCGAATATATCGTGGTGGTAGTTCTGAAATAAATAAAATATAAATAAGCATAAATATGGAAAGATATATATATATGTGTGTGTGTGTGTGTGTGTGTGTGTGTGTGTGTGTGTGTGTCTGTGTGTGTGGAGGCGCAATGGCCCAGTGGATAGGACAGCGGACTCGCAGTTGTAGGATCGCGGTTTCAATTCCCAGACTGGGCGTTGTGAGTGTTTATTAAGCAAAAACACTTAAAGCTCCACGATGCTCCGGGTGTGGGTGGCGGCGGTCCCTGCTGTACTCTTTCACCACAATTTTCTCTCACTCTTTCTTCTGTTGGCCTGCTCGCTTAGCCAGCGGGGTGGCGTCATTTGAAGGCTAAAACAATGCGAAGCGCATTGTGACCAGCAATATGTAGCAACATCTGATAACCTGGTCGGTCACGTTGATATATATATATATATATATATATACACACACACATATAAATAACGGGATCATTACGGTTGGTATGTCCTCAATTAAGACGTTTAGACAGCCACACACACACATACACACTAATAGTTAAACGGGCACACACGAATGTTTTCTACTGGGAAAACTGTTTAGCAAAGTATTAGAGAGAATGTAATTTTTAATCAACAAGAATGTAATTCTTAACCAATAAGAATTCTTTATATACACACCAACAAAAAATTCCGAGATTTCAAGGGAAAAGGATGGAGAGTAGAAATTTTAAGATTCCAGTGAGAAATTATATTCACGTTGAAATATTCATTATCAGCAATTATGTTTTTGTATATGTATTATTTATTATATATTGTTGACTTTTCTCGAAGTTTGATCACAAAGCTTTTTGTTAATGCTGTGTAAGACATTGTCTCAAAAGTAAAACCATTATATTCTTATCATATGTGGGGGTAATCAGAATAGTGCTCCAGTAATGGGAGGAAATAGAGAAAAGCATGGTTAAGAAACACTGATTTAACAGATAAGGAAATGAAGCAATGTTGGGAAGAACATATTTATAATGACAGACCACACACGTCGAGGGGCGAGAAAAAGCACAAAAAATACTTTTTATGTATTCAATTTATGACATGGATACACTACTGACATTGTTTCTGCTTCGGTGTGTGTGGGGTTGGGATATGTGTGAGTTTAAGTCTACATGTACGACTGAGCATCAAGCAATTATAAAAAAAGAATCTTTTGTGCTGGGAGCTTATGAGAGAAGCCGAGAATATGGTGCACCCATCCATCCATACACACACTCACACAATACACACACACATATATATATATATATATATACACACAAACATACACAGGTATATTCAGTTGTATATTGTATATCTATCTATAACTATATATATGCATACACATATATATATATATATATATATATACATATATATATATATATATACATACCTACATACACATACATACAAATACACACACACAAACACACACAGATATATTTATGATACAGGCAACTGAAAGAGAGTTATATATAACTTTATGTAAATATCGGAAAACATTCAAACTAGACACAAATGTTAGCCTGGTATCCAAGCGTGTATAAATATCAAGTGACGCATAACTTTTTCTTGTATGTAGTATATATAAATATATATATATATATATATATAGCACACTTAAAAGAGCTACTGATGAGACATCGTGTTGATATAGTCATATGAATAGATCTATATATGCATATATATATATATATATATATATATATATATATAAATATCAATAATATAGGGTGAAATTAATTAATTTAGAAATAATCATTAATTTCACCAAGTAGAGTTCGGCATGTAAAAGACCCATTCAAAGAAGGTTTAAGTAATACTAATTAATTAAGGGTTCAGCAACGATTTGTCTCACCACATACCGAATTTAGAAATAGCAGTCAAAAAGTTTTGGCTATTATTTCTACTTAAAAGGGCGATCCCAGTGAAACCAATCTATATATTAATAAGGAGAACACATTTATATATCCACTTTTATTCCGGTGTCAATCACGTCTTTCCATTTCTACACCCACATATGTTTCTGCTGCATATTTCGTGCATATTGCAAAATTTTTGCTCTTTGGTGTGAAGTTTGGTGTTAATTTCTGCTTCTTCAGGGTGCTATTAACAGCGTTTCACATCCCATCTGAACTAAAGACAAGTCCAACCAAAAAATGTCATATATGTGGTGTTAGTTTTCTAAACATGGCCTAAATTCTCACATGTCAAATGGGATCTGCCTAAAGAGGCAGCAATAACGCCAAAATGTACACCCAGAAGCAAGTGTTTCTTTCCCTAATCCTTGACTATTTATGTTTGGGTGATTAGCTTTTGATTTTGTTTCTTTGTCGGATTGAACCGACATATCCTAGATGTCTGTGGCCTGATCGATGTATTGTACCTTGTTTGGCCCATGCTTATATCACCTGCTGTCAGTTTTGTAATGTTGGCATATTGTCCAGTGGATACAACTGCCTACTTTGTTGTGTCTATATACATATTCAGACTTGCAAGAACTGGAAAGACCGATATGATGTGGTCAACAGTCTCCTTGTGCTGGTTGCCCATTCTGCATTTAGTGTTGAGGCCTTTTTCTATTATTTTGTTTGTAGCCAGGCATTAGTCATGTGCAGCAGGAATCAATCCTTCTGCTTCGGCTTTTAGTCCAGAGTTTTTGAGCCATTGTTAGCTTTTATTTAGGCTCACTTCCTCTCTGTAAAACCTTGTAGGGTATTGGCTTTCAAGTGATTTTTCTCTCCATTTCTTCTTCAGTATCTTTTGTTATTATTATTATCTTTATTATTATTATTATTATTATTATTGATTTTATGGTATTTATAAAGTTTATCGATGTTGTTGTTGTTATTATTATTATTATTATTATTATTATTATTATTATTATATTATTATTATTGTTGTTGTTGTTGTTACTACCTGGAATCGAACTCGGCATCTTGGTGTCAGTAGCCCGCGCTTAACTTTTTATCATCATCTCTGGTTATTTTCCTAAGTAATGAAGATAACCTCTCTTTGATTTCGTTATTTAGTTGATGTTTTTCCAATGGTTGTAATGGAGACCACCTTCCCCTGGGGGATGAAGTTAAAATAACAGACAGAGAACACTACTGGAAAATGCAAAAACTACAAGAAGCAGCCCATATTCTAGGACACAACAACCCCCTAAGCAGACCGAGTGCAGATATGAGTAGCATATATCTGTCAAATGTAAATAATGTACATAATTCCTCATCTCTTAAATATAATACTGTATTATGTAATCGATACCGAGCCAACATTAGACTTGAATGAAGACATATAGACAAACCCCATCAAAAACTAGCTCGTCTTTCAAACCATTTAACTTTCCTGTGTAGATGTAGAGACTCAAAGCTAATACCACCTGGCTTGAATAGAATGACACCAGTGGATTCATATAAAGCTCGAAGAATAGCGGAAAGGAGAGGACATACCCTCGTCCGTGAGACGATCCATTACAACCGTTGGACAAAATATCAAGTAAATAACGAAATCAAAGGGAGGTTATCTTCATTAGCTAAAAAAATAACCAGAGATGATGATAGAAAGGGAATCCAACAAGATCTAGAAAAGTCGTACACGAAAGAATTTGAAATGGTGAAGACACGCCAGATTAAGAAGTTTATGAAACTCAAAGGTCAGAGAATGAAGACTGAAGTCCGTCACCCACGTGTGAAAGTAGTAATTAATTTCCCAAATACGCGGGATAAATGCTGGCGGGTATATCAGCCGAAATGTTGTGTTAACAACAAATAAGATGAGGACAGATATCCGTCAAATGTAAATATGTAAATAATGTACATAATTCCTCATCTCTTAAATATAGAACTATATATAAAAGCTCCTTTGCTATTTTGCCAGCTACAGCCTAATGATGTTGAGGTCACACCGAGCTGTGCTGATATAATAATAATAATGATAATAATAATAATAATAATAATAATAATAATAATAATAATAATAATAATAATAATAATAATAAAAAAAAAAAAATAATAGTAGTAGTAGTAGTAGTAGTAGTAGTAGTAGTAGTAATAATAATAATAATAATAATAATAATAATAATAATAATAATAATAATAATAATAACAGAATAATGAACAGAATAATACACCGGGGACGTTTAACATGTGAGAGCGACAAAACACTGCTCCGAAATATATCCAAAAATATCAAGAATAAAGACATCACATATAGCCAAAAATAACTTTAAAAGTGTTGGACTATATCCGAGTAAGTAATACTTATTGAAATGTATTTCTCTTTTCGAAATGAAATGATGTAATTTAACTGTATAACATCTCCATTACTCGCACCATATGTAAACACCTTCGCCACATTACGGTCCAATCAATACCAGACCGTCTCCGTCCTTAAACACCATGCACAAAAACATTTTAAATAAATTAAATAAAACCGATATTATTCAACTCAAGAATTACAAGCGGGAAGTATGTACTTTAAACTTGTTATGCAAAAAGTACGAAAAACTACATGTGCAAAACCATTTGAACCGATCGGTAACCTATGAAAATGATGACCATCAAAATAAAGGGCCGGAAGTTATTCCTCATGTCCCACAAATAAAATCAAAAAAGCATAACTGGACATGTGTGGAATATATTTCAATCCTGTAAGCTTATTTTACAGCAGTGCTCCAACCCAAAGTACGAAAACACCACAACATATACATATAATATCTGTAAGAAAAATAACCTAGTTAAAGACCTGGATGCAGCAATGAACCCCAGTAAACTAGCTAATATACGAAAATATGTTCTCAAAACAAAACAAATATATCAGAAATAGAAATTGAATACTTAAAAGGAAAAAATACATCAGGAAAATGTAGATTGTAACCACATAGCAATGCCAAATAATATCATAAGCACTGGGACTATAAAACACGAAGTAAACAACGAAAGACAGCAAACCCAGATCATAGGAATGTATAATGATGAGCAAAGTGCACCAAACCAGAACACCGCAGACATAAATATGAACGGGAGGAATCGAAACAAATCTAAAACCCGTAATCAGTGAAGGTGAATCTAATGAGTATGATACTCTAATAATGAACACAATCAAAGAACTGAAAGCCACAGATCTCAGTATGGACCACCGATTGTACTTCCCAAAAATTAAAATTGATACTAAAACACCATCAATAATAAATAGCATGGACCTGGCCGTCACAGAATTAATAGCTACAGAAACAAATGTTAATTCCACCGAGCTATATGACATAATATTTGCAGCAGCCACTGTGACTACAAAAGAAGCAGGATACACCCTCAAATCCATCCAAACAGGAGTACCACCAGCTAAACAAAACTTGTGGATTAATAATATCCAGAAAAAAACTAGAAAACAAGAGAAAAAATCTGTCAATTCTTAACGAAATTAGTAGACAATCAACTCAACTAAGCAACAAGAAGAGAACAAAAATACTGTGCAAATACATTACACAAAAAGGTTTATATATATGGGGGTGAGTATGTGTGTGTGAGTGTGTGTATGCATGCTTGTGTGTGCGCGTGCGTTTGTCTGTATGTGTGTGCGTGTATGTGTCTGTGTGTGTGTGTATATATATATATTTATAAGATGCTGGTAGTGTGTAAAATTAGGGTATTTCCAGAGAAGCACTCAATCTGAATACTGTCGGATTTTTGTTTTTGCTGCTATATATGTATTTATCTTCGTGTACGTTTGTTGCTATTTGTGTACTTATTTTCGTGTACGTTTATCTCGATCAATACATTATATCAACAGAAAAAGATAGGTTCGTTAAACTGTTTAGTTATTATTGCACATATATCATTGATATTTTCATTTCTATTTAGAAATAATTTGGAAATTTGCTTGTAAAAATATATCCCGAAAATCTCGTAGTTAACAGATACGGAGACACTGTAGTTCAAGTTAACTATTTAGATGCCAAGATACTTTGCATGGATTAAACGACTGTTGCAACAATTGTAATACTACTGATAACTTTATTTTCCATGTTGCATCATTGCTCCGGACATCAAGAAGAATTCCATTAAGAATAGGGTACAACATGTTCTCCAGTCAAATTATGATAACAGTAGAGTTATAAATGAGGTTAGTATATTTTTGAGAGGAGTTAAGATGCTAATAATGCATATGGAAAAATATGCTTACGTTAGGAAATTGCGAATTAAAAGTTCTAACTGTTGCTTGAGGAGACATAATGATATTTCTAGAAAATATGGAATCATTTCTAGCGTGAACTTAATATAATTCTTTAGAATGATTAATTTTAATTAGCGTTAATAGTAATGTTAATAATCTACAACATTTTGGGTAGATTGCTATATATTATTGTGTATTGTACACCGCCACTTATGCTAGAGAGTAGTTTCTAGACTCTCACTCATATATTACGATGGGTCTTTTGGCGGTGAACAGTGGTGAAGTGGTAATTGCTTTCCTTTACAACACCTGTAGGCTATGATGTTCAAATAGTGAATATTTTCTTTACAATTGTTTTATTTCAGTATATATATATATATATTTTAAACATGTTTTTTTAGGAGGAATCAAAGCTTTAGTTACATTTTCTCTAATTAAGGTATATATCTAATAGCTATATTGTACATTGGGTTAGTCTTTTGTGATGTTTTGAAGAGACAGATACTGGGTAGTTAAAGAGATTCCTTTTCTGTTGTCATGTTTTTAGTTCATCTTAATCGTGTTTTGTTTTTAATTGTTGCGTTGGCTTTAAAGTAGCAATGTTTATTGGTTTAAGTTCTTCAATTAATTTATATGGTTACGGTTCCAGGGCGATTATTCCCTGGATTACGTTATTAGATGAATTATGGATTATCTTCCATCATATCAGTTTGCGAAGTATATTTTTCGATTGTGTTTAATAAATCCTGTAAATTGCATTTAGTTCGGTAATTCGTTTTTGTGGATGTTTTTCTGGCAATATCCATTCTGTGCTTGACAGCTATAGGTACGGGACGATTTTTGTTTGCTATTTTCTGCTTCTATTTGAGGTATAAATGCATGCAGGTGTCGGTATAATGAACATATTGCATTTATGCTTAGCGCATGCTACTTGTTTATTAATTCACAGACAGATTTTACACTTTTGACATGATGACAGCACCGAATTAATTGGTTCTGCACAGTTGTCGAAATAATAGTGATATACTATAGGCAGGTGATGATGGAATGTATACACGTAACTACAATCGCAGGTGTAGCTTTCTATCGATCTTATTAAACGAGATCAGATTGCGAATACGCCAGGCTCTGGAAGGATCAGGATTGCTATTATGCTGACAGCAGAGAAAGCAGTTCTTTAATAAGCCTCTCTGCATTATTTTTTTAAAAAATGATTTATATGATGTAATCAGAGAAATAGTATGTCTGTACGCTTAGGAACGGTTAGCTCACCTTCGTTCATAGTAAATATCTATGTCCTGGACGACCTTGGGTTACATATCAAAGTAGATATAAATGCAGCAATTGCAAAACTAAAATGAACAACTAATGAAACAATGCAGTTGTTTAGACGTAAGTTCCCTCCAACCACATTGTCTTAAAAGGTAAAACACTATGGGCAACATGGTCCAGGGTTGAGTGTTCCTACACTGGGGGATAACTGCAATAAGGGTTTTCATTATAGGACTTGTCAATGATCTTGGCAGCAACCAACGACAAGTATCAAGCTGAAAAACAGAAAAAGCTATCCTAGATTTACGTACTTTCAGCTTACACTCTTACAAACGAAAGTATTAAACAAGTTATGTATATTAAAACTTTCTTACCAACCACAAATTCACTATATGTTAGTGAAGGAAGAAACAATAAATAAACCGTTGAAACACTTTATGAGAGATTTTGAACTTGTAGTTTCAGCTTAGCCCTAGCTCTAAGGTCCTTGATGGCAGTGTAAGTAAAACGACCTCGTACGCTGGGAAACCACCACAGAAATTTAGAGAAAGGATACATATTCTATATCTAGGCACTACATGGTTCGGTTAATAACGTTTTCACGGATTCTTTTGCTTAAGGACTAGATTTTATTCAACAAATTTCCTTTGTAATATAATAAACGCGTTTGTTAATACTTCTGGAGCATACTGTAACACAGCGAGGTGTAAAATGCGTAGAGTATAGTATAATACATCAGTGTTAACTATGTTTCTATTTTATCGCCGTTAAAATATGATAAAATATGCTTGTGCCTAATAAAAGTATGAATACGTATCACCGTTTTTGTATTGTGTGTAAGCTAGACGATCTTGCAAGTAGTAAAATTTCTTAAACACGTCCTCATTTGATATTTATAATATACTAGCAGTATCGCCCGGCGTTGCTCGGGTTTGTAAGAGAAATAACTATATAAGCATTTTTAGAGAGTTACTTCCCTTATAGATGCCAATTCGGGCTTTCTTAGCCATTTCTGTTTTGGGGTCTTCAAGCCATGAAGTCGTTGTTCTAAAAGAACGCTGGTCTCCTTGACAACGCTTTACGACGTTGATTTCCTTACACTCCCTTCCCCACAGCTTCACGAGGGAGGGAAGAAGGGGGAGAAGCAAACAGGTGCAGGTATGACCATGGACGCTAACTCCGCCGCCATCGACACACGAAAAATTATGCGCTAATACTCAGATGGGCTCGATATGAATCACGACTATAAGGTACCCGAATTTGGTTAAACTGCACCGCAAAATGTAGGAGTAGTTAGGAACACCACCCTGTACTTAACTCCATGTCCCCCTACATGGCCTTGCTATTTGCTTTTGAGCCAAATTAACTATCTAACTAACTAACTAACTAAATCGTAGGAGACAGACGATCACACAACTACAGTTTTATATATATAGATACGACCGAATGAGAGAGTATTCTTGGAACCAATACAGAAATAGTTAGGGTATTACGCTCAAGGACATTTAATAGTCGATTCGATTTTCGATTGTCTTCGGTGACAGTGAAATAAGTGCTACTTGCATAATGGGGCTGGTGTAATCGGCTATTCCCCACCACCACTATTTCTTACATAAACCGTTTCTCTCATTTCATAAATCCGACCATTTAAATTCAACATTCCACCATCATTCTCTCTCTCTCTAGTTCTCTCTCTTTCTCTCTCCCACTCAATGTCTCTGGTACTCTGTCTGTCACTCTGCCTCGGTCTGTCTGTCTCTCTATCTCTCTCCCACGTATTATCGGTCTCTCTTCATATCTTCAGTCTCAACTGCATCCCTTGAAATGAAATATCCTACAAAGCGTGAAGTTCTACACACCTCTTTAATAGTCACTGAGAAGTGCTAAGAATGGAATGCACAAGTATGCTTCAAGTACATTAAATGTGTATACTAATCTTCACAGGCACGCATTTACATCCACGATACAGACACGCACATACCTTTAGATTAATTTAGATATATGCTTATATTCATGTAATATGAAGGAGAGTGAGAGGACGTGAGCGAGACGAGGAGAACTAAAAAGATATAATATTTCTCTTTGTAGACGCTTGTTTGCATACATGCAGTTGTGTGTGTGTGTATATATATATATATACATATATATTTGTATATATATATATATATATATATATATATATATATATGTAAGTAGTTGAATGAATTATCCTAGTATGGATATTTCGGTTAACCGATACCCGGGTAGCAAATTCACGTCAGAAAACACGGTTGAAGCTACATGCCAAGGGCAGAGATCACATGTTTTCGTGTGGAAATTTGTGTGTTTTTTTTTACTATAAATAAATGAAAGAATGGAGTCGAACGACGATTTAACAAAATTCCTTTATTCTCGACATATGTTTCGAAGACTGCATATTCCTAATTCCGAAGGAATAAGGGGTGCATTATGCCGCCTTCTCATCAGGAAAGACAAGGAACTTATGTCAACATTCATTTATTTATATATATATATATATATATATATATATATATAGATATGTATAGAGAGATTTAGACAGATACATATAGATGTATACATATTTATATATACATATATACATACCTATAAATATATGTATACATATATACATATGGATATAAAATTAGAAATATTGCAGTTCTAAATCAGTCAGAGAGACTTACACAGTAGCGGCACGATAAAGTGATGGTTTGTTGCCAACTTAATGTGGCAGTCCCAGGAAAAGAAAGAATGTTACTGCTATTTAGCTCCGGGAAATATCGTTTCCAGTTGTCTATGTGACACAAGCGTTCGGTGTCCTTAAGTTTTCAAACAGGGGAGATAAGCACATCCACCTAGCAGAGGCCAGCATCCAGAGACTACTTTCAGCGGTGCTTGTCTCCCCTGTTTGAAAACTGAAGAACACAGAACGCTTGTGTCACATAGCCAACTGGGAACGATGTGTCCTGTGGCTAAGGAAGTAACATTCAAGTAGCATTATCCAATCGACACCGTCAAAAACCTATTGAACCCTGAGCGACAATT
>NC_043001.1:114144671-114152171 GCF_006345805.1 Octopus sinensis | reverse complement strand
TCCCAGTAGTTTAGATTATTGTCTGCAACTATGGTTTCCACCAGTCAAAGTACGATACTATATCTGGAAGATTGCAACTATGCAGAAAACAAGCTACTGGAAGAGATTTATATACCTATGACTCATCTTTCTCTATAAGGAAAATATGTGTAATGATATACAAACGTAAATGGAATATCTTAAAATATCTCAACACTAAAACGTGGTGATCACAGCTGTGCATCTTCCACGATTGAGTGCCATTACATGGCGTTAAGTTTATCACCAGCTTCAGCTAATATGAACACCAGAGATTGCAATAGCTTGCAGTTTAAATTATCTGTTTCCAAAGAAACGGTTACACTCGTATTCAAACATTCAACAAAACATCTTAGAATAACATAAAATGTCTATCCACGTCATTTACATGATACCTATTTATGAAGGCTATTTATGATAGACGTTATGACAGTCATCTATGATAGTCAGTTATGATAACGGAATTATCCCTCCATTATGAAGGCTAATTACGATGGGTCTATATGAGATCCATTTATGATAGATATTAATCTTAGAGATTTAGAATGGCTATTTGTAATTGCCATTTATTGTCACCGTTTATGATGCCCGTTTATGATTAATATCTATGAAGGTAAATTATTGTTTATTTATGATGATCATTTATGATGACTTTTATGATAACCAGGTATACTTTGTTAATTATCATAGCTATTTATGATTGTTATATAACATAACCGTTTATGATATCTATGATAGTAATTCATGATACTCATAATAACTATTATAGGTATTGGTGGTAATAGATATTTATGATGTTTAATTATGAAGGCCATTCATAATGGCATTTTAGACGGCTTTTTATAATATCAACTCATTGTAGCTATATGTCTTAGTTATTTCTGCAGCCCTTTATAATGTTAGTTTATGATGGGCTGTTACTGTTGAGATTATTCTGGCAGCTGTTCGCCGAAATTACAGCTACATTGCTAATGCTGGTCGCAGTCGTGAGTGTGTGTAAGTAAGACTAGCATCTTGTATTTGCATGACGATGATGGGGATGAGGAAGAGGTTGGTTGTAGTGGCGATGCAAGAAATGGGGAGGATGTTGTTAATGTTTGCGCCAACGACCTCGGTAGCGGTGGTGTGGTAGTGTTGCTGTTCGTGGTGGAGCTGGTGGGGCTCGCGGCGGCGTCGACGGCAGCGACGGTAGTGGTGGCGGCTGCAACGGTAGCTGCATCGACAGCTGCAGCGGTGGTGGCAGCGGAGCGGCAGCGGCGGTGGCGGCGGCAGTGGCGATGATGGCGGTGGCGGCGGCAGCAGCGGTACGAATGGCGGTCTTAGTGATTGTAATGGTTAAAAAAAGGGGGGGACGAAGAATATCAAAAATCATCATAATAATCACGACGATGGGAATATTTTTATGGCAATAACGAAGTTCATGATGATGACTACGACAACAATGAATGGGCATTGTGGAAAAAGGAAGACGAGCATGACGACGAAATTGCTTATGATCAAAATAATCACAATAATAATAATAATAATCATAGCAGAAAAGGAACAAACAATAACGACGATGATGATGAATATGCTTATATGAATTTATAAAAAGTAAATCATAAACAAAAATAATCTACTTAAATATAACTATTCAATCCCATTACACATATTCCATAACAACAAATATTAATGATTTACTATTATTAAAATTTATAACTAAGATTTTCATTATTGCTCTTATTATTATTGTTATTGTTGTTATTATCATTATTGTTATTATTATTATTATTATTATTGTTGTTGTTATTATTATTATTATTATTATTATTATTATTATTATTATTGTTTTATTATTATTATTATTATTATTATTATTATTATTATTATTATTATTATCATTATTATTTTTATTATTATTATTATTATTATTATTGTTATTGTTATTATTATTATTATTACTATTATTATTATTGTTATTATTTTTATTGTTTTGGAAATTATTATTATTAATGTCATTAATGTTGCACATAATGCAATTATTATAAGAAGTATAAAACAGACAAAGTAAATATAAAGAATGAATAAAACAAACATTAATATTTGTTCAGGACACCATTTAAAAATGCCAGGAATTATGTTAAATTAATTCAATATTTGCTTGTAAAATAAGAAAATATGAATTTTTAAAAATATATATATATATAAAAAATATCTTGCAGAGACGCTAGAATTATTGAGAAGAAAAAGGAATTAAGAGACGAAGAAAATTAGTTAAAATGAGAGAATAATACGTAAAAGCTGATGGTGCACAAAATACAAGATTTTGTATTTAATGAGCTAATTATTTCAGACAGGTGTTCTAAGAAAAATTGTATCGGCTATGTACATACGTATGTATGTTTGTATGCATGTTTACATACGTACAAACATACATACATGCATACGTACGTATGTATGTATATATGTATGTTTGTACGTATGCATTAATATGTGTATATGTATGTAAATTATGTATGCATTTATATATGTTTGTATGTATGTATATGTGTGTGTGTGTTTGCAGATGTAAATATATGTATGTATAATTGAATGTATATAAAACTGAATACAGAAAAAGTGCATGACAAAATATATACGTGTGGAGAAGCAGGAAGAAAAACAACATGATAAAGCATGTGAAGAACGTGAAATTGCAAAACTCAGTGATGAATGAGAGATACTATATCAACTAAATTCCATGTTGCCTAATAACGTTACATCCACTCACAAAAGAAGAACTAAATACCATACCATTATCTATGAAGCAATTTATGTATTAAACCCAATACCACCCCGCACGAACACAGCCACACAAACATGTATAAATATGTATTTGCCAGGTGCATTCCAGAAGTATTTAGACACTTGCAGGAGAGACATTCATTAATTGTAAAGAGGTACAAAATTATAATCTCCTTCAAAGTAGGATCTTCTTAATTCAATGCAATTTTGTAGCCCTAAAGCTACTTCATGAAGGACCCCTGGAAGCTCTGTAAAACAGGATATCCAAGGCCCTTTCACAGCCTCCATCATTATTTCTTTCAGCTTGAGGAACAACCAAAATGACAAGGAGCAAGGCCTGAAGTGAAGAAAAGTGCAGGAAAGTTCTGATGTCTATTTCTTCTCAACTCGTTCGTAGTCAGGATGGAATCGTGGACTGTTGCATTGTCTTGGTGCTGTTGCCCAGGTTTTTTGCGATGAAATTGCCTCCTCTTGAACCCCCTCAAAGTCTCCACAAATTACTCTGGTCAGCATATCCAGTAGATGTAGATTATGCTTGTCTGCAAATAAAGAAGATCGTCATGAGCGCTCCGGTGTATCTGGGCTCTTGTACCAGCGTCAACAGATACTTGGCTCGTAAAAGCAATTTCATAAGCATTCTGGAACATTTTATAACACCCTGTAGTATTTTTGCCCAGTTTAACGTCCCAGCTGTGTCTTGCAAACATGTTAGCAGTGGCTGGCAATGTTTAGCCTATAATATTCAAAGTGGCTTTGCAGCCATCTCATTCAATCCGAAATAGCAAAAGCTTTTCAGGTCAGCTTATTCAATATAAGGTAATAGTATACTAAAATTACGTTAATCTAGAAGATATATTACTTGTTCTCTTAAGAAAGTACAAAAACTCCCGGAATTCACCTCCTATATAAAAATATATATTCATTATTGTAGTATAATATAAATATATTATATTAGAATATACGTTATAAAGATATAGTATATGTATACATATGGATATATATAATATTTATACAATTTATATATATACACATTACCGCTGGTATTTATAGTGTTAAACATTTTCGGTATACTCCTTCATAGAGTAACTGCTGCATTTGTTGAGTATATAAACAGTTTGGCTGCTTGTTTCTGTGGATCCTGTCAGAATGATGTACACGCCTCTGATGAGACCCCAATATGGTTCGAACATTGGTTAAAGTTGTTAAATTTTTTTTTTCAGTCCGCAGATCATTGCTAGAAATAAGAGTGGAAACAACCCTTAGCCAAGTGAGAGCACTTTCCTAGCGACTGACATGGGAGACAAACTCTCTTTTTGAGTCAGGCGAGATAGAATCATATCAGCTCTAATCACAGATTTTATTAATCTTAATCAGTTACCCATTGCTCCGTTGACGAGGGTTAAAGAACAAACTCACCCTGTCAGCCTTATAGAGAACACCATAAAAACATTGACTGGTTTCGAAAATCGTGAACTGAGAATTGCAAATAATCAAGCTAGCTATTCGAAATTTACAACCTTCAGTTAACAAGTATAATCGTCACTAAAGTGACGGAGCAAGCTACTTAGCACTAGTATTGCTAGGAATAATAGTCAAAACAAATCTTAGCCACGTGAGAGCAGTTTTCTAATGACTGACAAGGGAGACATGCTCTCGACCTACAGTAAGCAATAAGGAGTCACATCATCTGATGCTCTTGCTGTATGTTGTGAGCTTGTCTCGCTTGTCAGTCGTACGCGTTTAAGGCGGGAGTATGTAAGCAACTGAGTATTTCACTAGGCCTTTGTGGCAAATAATGATAAGAATTGGGGAGGCAAAGGGCAAAATCCAGTTTGCTTGGGTAAAACGTTCTTTTATATTAATTCTAAGCCGAAAAATTTACATGAATTTTATGGCATTTTCTGAATCAATCATTCAAAAGTGAACTAACAACGAAGGGGATTCCAAGCACTTCGACGCAAGAAGGAACGGTTTGTTATCCATGCAAATCACACTCAGTGTGCACAGTACCACACACTCCGAAACACACACACTCACAAACCTAACAGACATATCTATCTCTTTATATAATTAAATATATACACGTATATATGCTTGAAAATGTGTATGTGTATATATGGCACTATAAATAATATATATATATATAATATATATATATATATATTATATATATATTATATATATATATATATGAATATTTACAGACGTATATGTATATACTTACATTTATCTGTATATATATATATATATATATATATATATGTATATATATATATATATATATATATATATATATATATATATATATATATATATATGCATATGTTGGCACAGGGCGTCACAAAACATGTACAACAAAAAATACGAAGTATGAGTACATGGAATATGAACTAATTTTTTCGAATTACGAAAGGAACGGGTGGAAAACAAGGCAAACAATACAAAAAAAAACGACCATCATCAGTTGTTGGCTGTTTTTCTACTCTCGTATTTTGAGCATTTAACAACACGATACGCTTGCTCCTGCAGTTGCTTCTGCAAAGCAAATTAAATAAAATTTGGGATTTTAGCGGAGAGTCAAAATTGGTAACACAAACAGAACAGGGAAAAGTAAGAGGAGGGGGAGAAGGGGAGAAAGGAAGAGAGAGAAAAGGAAAGAGTAATAGGATCCAATAATGGGAGAAGAAGAGGTAAGAGAATAAGAGACAGAGAGGAAGAAAAAGGAAAGAGTAGAAAGATAGTAGAGTGCGCATCAGAATTATTAAGACAAAACTTACTTGGAAGAGGACATGTGGCGTTCAATCATATAATATAACTAATATATATATATATATATGTATATACACACACACACACCACACACACACATATATATATATATATATATATATATCTTAATACATGTACACATATGAAAATATATATACACGCATGCATACATATACACACGCACTCACACACACACAAACACTATATATATGTATGTATATAAATATATATATGTATATATATATGTATATATATATATATATATATATATATAATATATATATATATATGTATGTGTGTAAATATATATATATATATATATATACATATATACAATGTGGAATATAGCAAGTATAACACTAAACACAAAACAGCGGTATACAAAAATACACCAAACAAGAAATGAAAAAAGAACTACGAAATTTGAATTGTTATATTTTTTAAAGATTTGGCGTCGAATGGATTTAATCACAACTTTGAAAATTTATAATATATATCCTCTTTTAAATGAGATGTTTATAATTAAACATCTAATGATTTGTAGTAGTTTAATAGCCATTTTCAATAATCTTTGATTGATTGCAATTATAGTAGGGCCAAAAATATGATGTAATGAATCACAATGATTTGGTATTGTTTACTTACTTCAGCATTCTTGTTTATAGGAAAAGTGATATCAAAACTGAAACTTGCTTAAATTGTTTTCTGGTTGTTATAACTTATTTTTCAAACTATTTTTTATAATGTCAAAATTAAATTTTACAATATAATGACAACCTCTATTACACACATACACAGAAAAGTATATATATGCATATACATGTGTATGTGTATGCGTATGTATGTGAATCTGTCTGACTCTTATATATAAAAATAAGTTGT
The DNA here is from genome assembly GCF_006345805.1 of Octopus sinensis. Lineage (NCBI taxonomy): Eukaryota > Metazoa > Mollusca > Cephalopoda > Octopoda > Octopodidae > Octopus > Octopus sinensis. The sequence continues at coordinate 114,145,739 of NC_043001.1, read as the reverse complement.
CTATTGACTTTTTAAGCATGCTAGCCACCGGTATGAAAATGTAACAAAAGCTGTTACTCAGAGTTTCACGTTCCCGTTCATCGGACCGTTTTGTTAAAATGGAACAGAAATAACGACGTATATGTGTATTCGTGTATGTGTGTGAATCTGTTTGAGTATTATATATGAAGATACCTTGTCTATTGACTTTTTTACGCATGCTAGCTTTTGTTATATCTCTGCTGTTTTTAAATAAAGCATATTACTCTAACTCTGGTATTTGAGTACTCTTTTTCCCACCTTGCTTCACATTTATGTGCTTACTTAAGTGTAACCCGCTCCTTGTTTTAGAAAGTTTGCCCGACTCTACACAAGTAGGAAGAAGAGAAAGCTGAAAAGGCTGGAGCTTTACCCATTGGATTTTTCTCTTAAAAAATATACCTATCTCTACACAGAAACAATATCTCAAAAGTCTTATAGAAAAAACGGAAGAGTTTATTCGAAGATTGAGATGGAAAGTCTTCTTCTTTGATACTAAACAGAAAACTATCTGAAACAAATACGGACTTAAATCTTTCAGGAATCCACCACCTATTCCGGAACTAGAAGCCTTCGAAAAAGTCCTTTTCGAACTCATTAGAAAAATTAGATTCCGTAAGTATTGTAACCAATTACAGAGAAATATGAAGGAAAAAATTAGGGAAATTAACAACTCGAATAATATCTTCGTTAACTCGGTAAGACAAAAAACTTTTATGCGGTAGATGTGAACGGTTTCACGAGTCTTATTTTGAATAGTATCACAGATACATACAAAAAAGATAACGCAAATTTATACAAAGAGGTGAATTTGGAGGCAAGAAGAATAACTAACAATCTTAAAATTAGCTCTAGGATAGAATATCTTCCCCTACACCCCGCTTTTATTACCCTAAAAGACCATAAAGCTAATTTTAATAGAAACACTAGATGTAGATTGATTAATCCGGCCCAAACTGAAATAGGTATTATTAGCAAATATATTTTAGATCGTAATTTAAGTAAGTTAGATAATGAATCAAATTTACGGATTTGGAAAAATAGCATTTG
>NC_043001.1:114087171-114142171 GCF_006345805.1 Octopus sinensis | reverse complement strand
TCAGTAAATTATGAACTTACTTTTATCAGTAATTCTGTCAACAGCAAAAATATGAAAAATACACAAATTGTTGCAAAAATAGATAAGAATTTTGTAGGCAAATTTAACGAAGTGTACGGAATGAAGTGAAATTTATGAAGTTACTTCCGTCAGTAAATTATGTATGAAATTACTTCCATCAGTAATTACGAAATTCTTTGTCAGTAATTTGTCGTTGTTGTTTGTAAATAGCGATTGAAAACTTACAGTGAAAACAATAGAGAGTGAGTAAGATATAGAGAGTGTGGGAAAAAGAGAGAGCTAGCTATTTTGACACTTAAGATATAGATAGATAGATACGGAGGGATAGATATAAAGATTGAGAGGGATACAGAGACATAGAGAGATAGAAATAGACAGAGATGGATAGAGAGATAAAGATAGATATAGAGGTCACTGACGCTAGAAAACAATAGTAAATATTTTTAAAGCTTTCAAAGACGTGAATCTAATACAAAAAAGGATAATTCTGATTTTCTTTTGTGACGAAATGATGTAAGGGAGACATTCAATTTCTGGAAGTTACTTCGCAAAGAGTTACCCACCTTGTCCACGTAACCCTGGAACGAGGCTTTTCAGCCCGTAGGGGCCCAGTAATCATTAAGAGTCGAAAACCATCCCTGAATTTAAGTAATATATGTTCCCAGTTTGGAGAAAATCAGTTGAAAAGTACGGCCGTTATAATCTTTTATACACACACACACTCACAGAAGTTATATATACATATATATGTGTGTGTGCGTATACATATACTCTTTACTCTTTACTCTTTTACTTGTTTCAGTCATTTGACTGCGGCCATGCTGGTGCACCGCCTTTAGTCGAGCAAATCGACCCCGGGACTTATTCTTTGTAACCCCAGTACTTATTCTATCGGTCTCTTTTGCCGAACCGCTAAGTGACGGGGACATAAACACACCAGCATCGGTTGTCAAGCAATGCTAGGGGACAAACACAGGCATAAAAACACACACACATACATATATATATATATATATATATATATATATATATATATATATATTTATATACGACGGGCTTCTTTCAGTTTCCATCTACCAAATCCACTCACAAGGCTTTGGTCGGCCCGAGGCTATAGTAGAAGACACTTGCCCAAGGTTCCACGCAGTGGGACTGAACCCGGAACCATGTGGTTGGTAAACAAGCTACTTACCATACAGGCACATAAATACATGTTCGTTAGGAGAAACAGGAAAAATAGAACTTAATACAGGAGTATCTTTTTCATTTTACTTCTTTCATTCATGAGACTACGTCCATGCTGGTGTATCGCCTTGATGGGTTTTGGTGCAACAAATTAACGTTTATAATAATTTTAAACCAGTTGCATTTTTTTTATTCTCATTTACCGAAATGCCAAGTTGCGGGGACGTAAGCAAGCCTACACTAGTTGCCAAAAGGCGAAGGCGTTAAAAAAGAAATACAGACAGTCACACCCCGACAAAAACACACATGCACACAAACCCACGCGCAAACTCACGCATACATACTTGTAGACCAGCGTCCTCCCAAGACATCGCTCAGCCCGCGGCTATAATATAAGAGACTTGGAAGCCATCTACTCGCAATACCAGAGGGCGCACACTCTCCTACCCAGATGTAATCTCCAGGGATACAGGCATCCAGCAACAGGACCTCCGTAATGCCATGATGGACCGTGAAGTCTGGCGTAGCATGGTAAATTCCATTGTCTCGACCACGGTCGAACAATGATGAATGATGATGAATGCCCAAATTACCGCGCTTGGAGACAGAAGTTCAAACTACATTGATTGCAATGCGAGGCTACAATCTTTAAAACAATTCTATCAATTAAGAATTATGCGTATATGAGACTACAAATATGTATATGTGCACATGCGCGTAACGGCGAATATGTACACAAACGCGCCTGTCATTGTGTGTGTACTTGAGTATGCGCGCATGCATGCTTTTCTATTCGAGTTTACAGATAGAGAAGATGTATGACTCTTAAACAGAGGAACATACTGGATGCAAATATAAACCACATTGCGCGACATCCATGCTGCAGAAACATATGTCTCGCAGAAATTTAAATCAAATATGCGGCATAAATGACTGTAATGATAAAAAGTATGTGGATATATTCTCCTTATTTATTTAAATTGTCTTTTATCACAAGACCGAAAAAGACTTCTGACCCAGGGCTTAAAGTGTGACCGATAGGAATTAGCAAACGGCCATACAAAAGCACCACTTTTTGAAGTGCAGGAAAAAAATAATCAACTGAGTGTGATGCCCTCGGCCAAAAGAATATGTAAGAATATATATATGTCGTTTGTTTCCTGGAGTTGAGGAAGGACAATTTCAATTCTTAAGACATATTCATGAAGAAATAGATATAAAAAGTTGTCCATTTTATCTCTAGGCAATCAGGATGTAATTTTATTAATCGTATCGAACTTCCGGAGAATTGCTGATTATTCAGATTATCTATCCTCATTTGGAAGTACATCTAACTGCCACCAGGCAATTGTTTTAGTTGTTCTGTTTTAATAAATCACGGAAACTTTTTGACATGGTATTTAATTGGTATTTGATATACATTTATTTTTCTGTTTCAATATATATATATATATTGAAACTGGAAAATACACACATACATACATACACATACACATATGTATACATACATATACATACACACACACACACATACATACATATATATATATATATATATATATATATGGGTGTGTGTTAAGTAGCTTGATCACAAACCACATGGTTCCGGGTTCAGTCCCACTGCATGGCACTTTGGGCAAGTGTCTTCTACTATAGCCTCGGGCCGACGAACGCCTTGTGAGTAGATTTGGAAGACGGGAACTAAAAGAAGACCCTCATATATATGTATATGTATGTGTATATATATGCGTGTACATGTGTGTATTTGTGTATCAGTATTTGTCCCCCAACGTCGCTTGACAGCAGATGCTGGTGTGTTTATGTCCCCGTAAGTTAGCGGTTCGGCAAAAGAGACCGATAGAATAAGTACCAGGCTTACAAAGAATATGTCCTGGGGTCGATTTGCTCGACTAAAGGCGGTACTCCAGCATGGCCGCAGTCAAACGACTGAAACAAATAAAAGAGTACATACATATATATACATATATATATATAAAGTATACGAATATATATCTACTTACATAGACACACAAACACACATGCACACTCATAGATATTTGCATACGCACACACATAACATACTCTATATCATACAATTTTATATTGCGAAGTGGAATGATCAAATCAACGGAATTTTGTCGTATGGAATCATATGAAAAGTAACCGTTTCCTGAATGATGAGCAAGCCCTAAAATACACAATTATGCATATAAAATGAAATGAAGATACCACCTAATTGGTGAGAAGTATATTTTTCCAAACAGTAAGGATTAAAAACAAAAACATTCCTTTTAATGATAGGTACCTTTGAAATTATTATGTATTTGGATAAGTGCATAGCCAAAACATCTTGGCTCGCACACATACAGGAAATAGCATACAACATACAGGAAGTAGCATTGCAATTGCGCGCTCATCTTTCGTAGAATGCTTTGAAAGCAATCAAAATCACAAGCTGAAACAAACCACGGCACGTATTCAAGACCCACTAAGCTGCACTTGGCATGTATGGAAAACAGTGGAATAAAATAAGACAAATAATATTAGTTTAATGTTGATGCTCCTAGTAGTTGTGCGTGTGGTTATTAGGAAAGTAATGATAACACTCACAACGTTAATATTTTGTCAACTCACAGCTCCTCAGGCTCAGCATAAAAAAACCTAGAATAACAATGGCAATTATTTGGAGCTGCAAAGCACAAGAATTATAAACAGAGAAACAACAATTGTCTCTTTTCCGTACGAGCCAATCGTTACTATATTTTCAGTTATTAAAGCATCAAAGTTAGCATGTACAGTGGAAATAATGGGTAAGCTGGTTAGGTTTATAATTAATAATCATTCACAAGTGGAAGAAACTTCCACTTGTGAAAGTTTCAAATCATAAAGCATAGCGTATTATAGTGTGTTAATATTGATGATATGATATAATTGGAACAATTCATGAGTGCAACAAACACTGTTGTTTAACCGACTGAGCAAGTAGAACAATATCTGCGCAATAAAGAGTGTCCTCTGCTTTTCAGATATGACAAAAATAAATACAATTTCAAAACCGATAACGAATAGTTTATATTTTATTGCTATTGTTTCATTCCATTAATGACTTAATCATACCAGTCATTGATGATTACATGTCCTTAACACAGTACATCGAGGGGAATGCTTATACATTCTCTTGTTTTTTAAGACTTTAGTAGGCATCTGAGAACTGTTTGGGCGAAAGTTCTGGAAGATCGGGTTTGGATTCTTCATTGCATCATGTTCATTTCTTCCTCTTTGGACTTCGACACATATACATTAATTATCGTGTTATTTGCCGATGCTATTTCCAACAGAGGTTATTTAATTGCTACTGCAATAGAATGTTTAGGCTTTGGGGAAATGTTTCCTGAAATTAATGGTTTCGACGTTTGGCAATCTATTATTTTTATTCAAGTACTTGGCGTATTCGCGTTATCATAATTATGACAAATTTTTTAACGCTCCAATGTTCGTTTATTATCTTTATCAAACATATCGCTAATTATTTTACCTAGACTTGTTGTTATTGATAATTTAATTACAGTTCTGACAGTAATTATAAATAAGCAAATCCGTCCGGTTGCTAAAGCTTTTCATATCTTACACATTCCCGACTGGTCATAACTACAATAAAATCGATAATTCGTTCCCTCCCTCTTCAAAACACGCATCTGATAGCAAGGATTTCAGCCACAGCGATTACAGCTCCTCTACATTTTCTCTCTCCCTCCATCCATTTGCTTTTCTCTCACTCACACGCTGTTAAAGGTCATCCAGAAACCATATAATATCATACTAACAGCGGTAGAGAGAATTCGTTGAGACGGTCTTATAAGAATTGATCAGGTTTTATTTCGTGTTCAAATTAAGATATTTGATATGTTATGGCAGCAGGGATTAGGTGACTACCCCATTAAGTAAAAAGCAATGACCTATATATATATATATATGCATTCATACACACACATAGACACACACATACACACAGACACACACTAACACACACATACACACATGCATATACGCATGTTCATATATATGTGTGTGTGTTTGTGTATGTGTCTTTGTACATACGTAAGTATATATATATATAGATATATATATATATATATATATATATATATATATATATATATATATGGAGGGATGTATATATGTATGTATGCATGTATGTAGGTATACATGAATGCTTGTATGAATGTATGTGTGCGTGCGTTTGTGGGTACCCTTACGAAATAGATAACAGACATTATGGACATATGTTTTCAAATATAAAATAAACACCACCATCTACAGTACGGATGTGTCTGTGTTTTTGTATGTATTGGTTTGTTTCTCGTATTGTAACTTAACGACTTCGCTGATCGGTAAAACGTACCGACGAGAATTAAAACAGATATGAGTAATTAAGTCGAAGAATTAAAAAGCAAACAAAAAACACAATCCTTAAAGGTTGTGTTCAAAGACTGCACAAATAAAAGTAAAAACATACAAGATGCTGTCGACATAGGTACTGAAAAAGTGACTGATTTACGTCTTTCTATATCCGAGTTTCATATTTACACATGTTATTTGCGAACGAAGGAGCAGGCGATACATTTTTCAGAAGTTTTGATGGGAATATTCCCCCAGTATTCTTGATTTGGTGTTTTTGAATTTATTCCATAACAGAAGGATTTTCTAATTATATTTCAGGACAGTCATTTTTGCGGATGGTATTGTAAATTTATTTAGCAACAAAATCGTGCCGCATAGCGCGTGACGACATTTCTCAATAGCTTCTAAACACATGCGTAATGTCTTCCACATGTAGTTGCACTGTCTATCTTGTTCACCAGGTACTTTGTGGCAATCTCCTGTTCTTGGATTGCAAACGTATAGCCTTCAAAGTGTGATGTGATGTAGTGGTCTTGTGTCCAAGAGAGGCTGCGCTTCGTATCAATTGTACTCTCTTGAAGCTCCCGGGCAACATACACTTCCATCCAGGTCTTCTCTGAAGAAGAGTGCCCAGTTATTTTGAATCAGTAAAGATCATCAGGAAGAGAGTGCTTCTTGAGGAGTTCACTGCCAACTCCTACAATGTTGCTCACTTCACTTTTCAGCACTGCATTTATATATTTATTTTTTGACCTACTGTTTAGCAGATGCTGCCTGGGTGATGCCATACGGTATTCGAAGGCCGTCTGCACTGATCTCAGGCCTCTACCAACTTCATTTCTTCTTAGGTAGAGCCTTTCATCATTAGTGCTTCTGTGGAGGTTCCCAGTTGTTGTCAGGATTTTGCGGGTTTAGATGTCAATGGAGTGGATTTCCTCTATAAACCAATGAAGAATTCAAAATGTTAGGATCAGCACTGCTACTGAAAATGCATTGTGAGATATTCTTTTGTTGTAAGAGGAGAGTTCTGAATGCTATATTTTCTTAAGTCTGGTGGAATATTCTCGGGTCACTCTACCTTTATTCACAGTGCCTTCATAGGCACTGTCCCCTACCATCGCTTAAAAACCGATGTTAATGTGTTTACGTTCCCGTAACTTAGTGTTTCGGCAAAAAGACCGACAGAGTAAGTCTTGGGGTCGATTTGTTCGACTAAAGGCGGTGCTCCAGCATGATCATAGCCAAATGAATGAAACAAGTACGACAATAAAATAAAAAAGGAATATATATACATAAGTATATATATCTGTATGTGTGTGTGAGTGTGAGTGTGCGTCTATGTACGTATATATATGGATGCTATACTCAGGCGCAAACTCTCACACACGTGGGTGCGCATTTAGGTAGAATTTCACGTAGCTAATTTCATCAAGAATTGTTGGGTCTTGGATACTTCCTTGAGAGATTTTGATGGGTAATGTATATTGCCTCTGAACCCGAAATAGTATAGTTATATTTGCAAATTATATCTCAACGGCCATCTCGCTATCTTGACTTTCGATCAAATAAACGGTTTCCCTTCTGGATAAAACTAAACATTTGACGTAAATCTGAAACTACCCCAAAATTCTTTCTACAACCAACAGACACGCACACATCATATTAATACATATATTGCTACAAATGGTTATGTACGCATGTCTCTCTCTCTCTCTCTCTCTCTATATATATATATATATATATATACGTACTTGCTTGCTCGTATCCGAATACATGTATGTGGAAAGAGAGAGAAAGATAGACAGACAGACAGAGAGAGAGAGAGAGAGAGAGAAAGAAATCGGGACTGATACAGAGACAGAAAGATAATAGATAGATAGAGATATAGATAAATGCAGGGATAATTATTCTCACACCGTAAATGCTCAACTTCACAGTAGTGTCAGGTATATTGATACATAGTTTGATTGATAGGAACTATCAAAATTATGTATAAAATGTTAAGATAGTCATGCTGGTATTTCTTTCTTACTTTTTTCTTCATAAGTATCCTTATAGCCTTTAGGTATACATATCATATTGTCTAACCTATCAATTCACGTTTACCTAATAAACTAGGCTTAAGATGTAGTTTATTTTAAGTCTATCATATTATTCTGTAACTATCTATTCTCCTTTATGATATCCCCTTTTTATAATTCACAATAATAAATCCTTGTAATTTTTTTCTTTTTCTAAATGTGGTGTGATATCGCTGCATGAATGAGTTTAAATGTAATGCGTGTAATGAGAAAGCAGGTGTCAGATGCTGTGTGAGATTGAAATTAAACGGAATCGTTTGGGATTGTGCGGTTTGAAAATGCATTGTTAAGTCAGAATAACAGAAGAGTTATTACAAGTGTGTATTTCTCTGAACAGGCGTGCGTCTGTGGAAAACGAAATGAATCGTCGAAAACAGTAAGAGGACGAATATCATTTGAGATTTTAAAATATTCTACGAGCATAGAAAATTGATAACACATGCTGGAAGGTCGAGTCCAGTGAGTACTGGAGTAACAGAAAATAGCCACGGAAGAGATAGTAGAGAAAAAAAACTAACTTTTAGAGGAGAGTTTGCGCAAAATGGACCCCAAAAGAAGGCATGTGTAGGTGTATGTGGGTATATCCACATGGCTATAAGATGTTCTTCTTCGACTGCCGCCTTCAGCAGCTAAAAGATTATTGGAAACGATACAAGGAAGTTGTTGGTAATTCAGAGTTGTGAATTAATTACATATTTTGTTAATGAGCAAATATTTATATTTATAAGTCAAATTGACACAAATGATCAATAAAGTAATGTATGAAAATGTGTAAATGAAGGTATGAATGCGTGGGATAAATGCTTCAGTGCCTCAAAGGGGAATGAGAGAAATAATCGGTGAAACGGAAATGAAGAAGGCGAAATGTAGTGAATGTGATTAACGTGAGGGTTTTGAACAGAAGAGTAGGTTGATGGGAGTATTAACTGGGTGGATGAATAAGGCTGTGAGTGAAAGTCGAACTGTGGAGAGAGAAAGGTGTTTAAAGACCTTGAGTTATTCTCTCATATTAAAAAGCTACACTTTTTCTAATTCACTAATCAATATTGCCGACATGAGATAGGAAATATGCGACTCGGAGTAAAATCTTCTCAAATATCCTTTATCGTTCAATTTTGCGGGGTGTCTTTTTCAGGAGGAGTGTGTATGTGAATTTACAATGCAGACAACTATTTTGAATAGAGTGTCTCGGAGCTTCTACAAAATAATTTGTTTTACTAAACTAAAGCACATGCTGCATGTAGGATAATTTTTTTGAAATCTGCATATTTCGAAATAACAAAGAAAATATGTTGAGAAAAAAGTATAGCTATTGAAGTAAGTAAATACCCTTTCTACAAAAATGCCTTTATACTTTGTAAAAGAATTATAATTGCATTTGGTATTCGTAGTATAGCATATGATCCGACTAGAATGCAAAGAATATGATACAAATGCATTTGGTAACGGATGTGAATCACACAGGCGTGCAAACTAGCTAGAAATTTCAAAGAAATTAACATACACTCATGTAAACACACACACGCACTCACACACACAAATATATGTGTGTGTATGTGTGTGTATATATATGTGTGTGTGTGCACTCGTGTATATATATATATATATATGTATATGTATGTATGTATGTATGCATGTATGTATGAATGTATGAATATATATATATATATTTATATATATATATATATATATGTGTGTGTGTGTGAGGTATATTTGCCATCTCAATATGGCTAACCACTAAGGGTGGATCTTACTATAGCTTGTAGCCCCAGGGGAACATCTCCTCCAGCTGGCTATAGGCACACCTTCTGTGTCCTATCGGTATTTGCAAAGGGAGGTCATCCTTCCCTCGTCAACCTAAGTGATATGCACGGACTGCAGTTTCTGGGTTTGATATATATATTATATATATATATATATGTATGTATGTATATATCATATATTATGTATATATTATATATAAATGTTACAAAGTCTTGCCGGATGAAGAAGAATAATGTAAACTAATTATATCTATTCTTTTGTTTCGAGTAAAATATTCTCGTGGGTATTGAAACGGTCTGTTTCATGATTTGTTGGTCACCAGAGGGAGGCCCTACTCGGCTTCCTTCTACAATCAATAGCATCGAATCTAGACATTGCATGTAAAATAATCATAATTTTTAATAGCATATTAGTTCATAAGCTAATTGTGCACGTTTGTCCTTTAATAGCTCATAGTTAATTAAGCAATTTATATTTTACGTACACCACAGTATGAATTAGATGAATTAGATGAACTGAAATGGAATGTCTTTGAGTGGCATTACCGCTCTGCAATCGCTAAAACCTTGGAAACTTCATTAGTAGCTTTCCGCGAGGTCAGTAAACTGTACAAATGCCATTAGAATATCAGTATACCACTGTTCACATAGGAAACAAGCAAAGCTTAGTGAGATATATTCATAGCGAAAAGCCGTTCAATTCCATGAAGAAACGCCAAAGTTCAAATAAAGTTGATCCTTACAATATAGCTTTTTGCGCAACTGATGGGTTGAAATAATTTCGGCCGGTTCGGATCTGCTGTCATGATTTTCGTGAGAAAATGAATCTGAGTTGTATCAAGAGAACTTCGAAGAATGGAGTGGCAAAGTTATGGTGTTAGGAAGTCAACAGTTCAAGGCCTCGATCCAGTTACTCATCTGATTGTTATATTTATTATATTTATCAAGAAGGAACATATGAAAGGTTCCTTTTGTCTTATTCAATCAAACATCGTTTACATTATTACTGAATAATGACAACGATCCTAACAGTAGTACATATTAATTCAAATACTTTATTTTCTGCCAACGCATTCGATATATTCTTCGCTGGCACTCGATTTAGATTCACTTGAAAAACGTTTCGAATTCATTGAAATAAAAAAATATTGCACTGAATGATAACATATCAATATACATATACACATAAATAACGCATGCATGTATACACATCCATATATATTTGTGTGTATGTATGCCTCTGTGTTTGCGTGAATGTGTCTGCATGTGTGTGTGTCTGTATGTGAGTGTGTCTTTCTATGTATGTATATGTATAAACACACACACATACATATACACACATATATAGTAGTAAATAAAAGACCATTGTGTTCGTTGCGTTAATTATAATACTCCTCTCTTCTAGTTGTAAATAGCTGGCGCCATGAATTTTGTAGGTAGAATGAAAATTAGTGCACATTGAAATACAAGAAAGATGTGACATAATGTATTTGGTATGTTATTCCTAGAATATTTAATAGAGAATTAAATACTGCAAGTTTAATTCGTCCATTCGCTTTGTAAACGACTTTCATGAAATTTTAAAAATATGCTTAATGGTTCTCAAATAACGTTCACCATGTATGAGTGTGTGTGTATGTGTGTATATATATATATATATATATATATATATAATTACGAATTAAAAATAGCACTAGTAATCTAAGCATTATCGATCGCACATACACATTGTATATTTGTAATTTCTTCACCGAATTCACTGCAGGATAGCGTCAAGAGAGGGACTCCCCAATGATGCTGTTGAAATAACTGAAATTCAAAGACCAGGTGAGACAATTCGCCCCGGATCGAATCAAGAGTGATTGATACCGGTATTTCGCCATTAATATAGCTGATCAACACCGTGCACTTGGTTCGAATCGAGAACAAACTGTATAGCCTGTCTACGAATATGTATAAGTAGTGTGAAAACTATTGGATGAGTGTGGCTTGATAATGTACATGTACAAGTAAATTAAATACGAATTAAAAATAGCTCCAGAAATGTTAATATTATAGATCGCGTAGACACAATGTATGCGTTTTACTCATTCGCCGAATTCGCTAAGAGATATCATCTGAGGTGAGATTCTCTAATAACGCTGGGTGTTAAAACACCTGAAATCATAGATCATTTAATTTACGTAATAATTGAGGTTTTAGGCATCAGAATGGAATTTCAGTCAGAGTTGCATCAAAGGTGTGCTCTTATAGTGTGTGTCTTCCATATATTGTTTTTTGCTTATATCGGTAAGGAAAAAAAGTAAATAAAAGTCTAGCTACAGGATGAAGGATTAGTATAGATATCGAGAAGGAAGGATGAAGGGGATGAGGTAGAGGAGGAAAAGTAGGAAAAAAAGATAATATATATACATTCATATATACATACAAATATATATATATATATATATATATATATATATATATATATATATATATATGTATATATACATCAGGTCATCCCATAAGTTCTGTCCGATTTTACCATTTTTTTAAAAAATTGAATGAAATTTAATAGCATTTTAGAATGCCTAAGCGAATTAAAATTTCTTTGATTAAAACCCTTTCTAACATGGAAGTATCCAAAGAGCATTTAAGACACACAATGCTTTATGTGTACAAAAAAGGAAATTCTGCAGCCGAAGCGACTCGTAACATATGGGAAAGAATGCTTGAATGAAAGATTTTGCAGAAGATGGTTTGCAAAATTCAAAAAGGAGATGTCAGCCTTGAAGATGAAAATCCAACAGGATGTCCAGTTGAGTTTGATGATAAGCTCCTTGAGGCATTACTTGAAGAAAAGTCTGCATTATCAGTTGAAGAATTGGCAATAAACTTATTTCAAACCATACAACTGTTCATCGTCATCTTCAACAACTTGGAAAAGTTCCTAAACTTAGAAAATTGGTGCCTCATGAATTGTCGAAAGCAACCGCAAATCTCGAATTGACACCTGCTCTTCTCTCCATTCTCGCGAACCCATTTCACCCTTTTTTGAATAGACTTGTGACTGGTGACGCAAAATGGATTTTCTATCGAAATGTTAAACGTCGTGAACAGTGACTTGGTAAAAGGGAAAAGGCTCAACCACAACCGAGAAGGGAAATTTATGTGAAAAAGGTTCTTATCTCTATCTGGTGGGATTGCAAAGGAGTAATTCACTTTGAATTGTTACCACCTAATGCAACAGGGAAAAAAACACCCGCTTTAGTGAATCTAAGTGATGTTTCATCAGGACAATGCGCGATCCCACACAGCACAGAACACATCAGAGAAGATCGAAGAGCTTGGGTGGGAAAAAATTCCTCGTCCACCTTATTCTCCTAACCTTACTCCTACAGACTACCATTTTTTTCGTATTTTACAAAATCATTTGGGGTGTCACGGTTTGTTGAACTTGTCAAGAGACATGTAAAACCAGGGATTTTTACATTTTAATTATTATCATCACTATTATCATCTCTTTTATTATTACTATCGTCGTCGTTGTTGCTGTTGTTGGTGGTAGTGGTAGTAGGAGTAGCTGTGGTACTCTAAACTCAAGAATAAAATTGTTTTTACTGACTTTTCTCTTCACTTAGTTAGTATGTTGTTATCGTCATCATGAGCACTTTTAGTATTGTTGCTGTTGTTGTTAGTGGCAGTGGTCGTATGCCTCAAGTAAATGTACGTGTTGTGGAATACTAGTGGCAGAATGCGTTGGTGTGTGCTTGTACGCGTTTTATGCTTATATACGAGTATATGCATACGGGAGTGTATCGCTGTGTGTATGTATGAGATTGTGCGTATATATACATATTGGTGTATTAGTTTCTACGTGTATGTGTGTGCATATGTGTAGATATATGGGAATGAAATTGTAAGAGAGTACAAACATTCTGTATGCATGCAAGTTCGAGCCCGTAGGGAAACTATTTAAGGGTGGGGATTCAGGTATGTGTAATTTTTTCTTTGTGCGCATGCGTGTATGAGTGCATGTGTGTGAATATATGTGCGTGCGTGTGTGTGTGTGTATGTGTGCGCATGCGCAGGAACCTATTTGTGTATGTACATATATATAAATAAAATAAAATAAATAAATATATATATTCATACACACACACACAGATAAACACACACGTGCATATATATACACACACACACAGATAAACACGCACGCATATACATGCAGACGCACACATATATACATATATACGAGTGTTCGAATCTATGTCGAAGAGCAAATATATATCTGTGTGTGTGTGTGTATATATATATATAAGTGTGTGTATGTGTGTGTGTGTGTGTCTGTGTGTCTGTGTGTAGGTGTATGTGTATATATATATATGTATGTGCGTGTGTATATGTCTGCCTGTGTGTATGTGAGTGTGCTGTTTTTGGATTGTTAGTGCCCATATTATTATATATATGCGTAAGTGCATTTCTGTGAATATACGCGTGTGCAAAGGCATTATAATGGAATGTTAGTGAAAGCTAGAACAAAATAGATCAGACATGTGTGAAGAAACAACGAGAAACTATTACTGATCAGATTGCAACACACAGGAAGTTGATTCTACTTTAGAGTATTAGTCTAAGATACAGGAATAATGTATATATAGATGTGTATATATATAGATATATAGATATATAATATATAGATATATATTATATATTATATATAGATATATTATATAGATATGTGTATATATAGATATATATATATATATATATATATATATATATATATATATACATGTATATATATATATATGTATATATATATATACAGGTACATACAGACATTCATAAATGTATGTATATGTGTGTGTGGTTTGTGTGTGTGCGCGTGTGCGCGTGTGTGTGCGTGTGCGTGTATGTAAGTATAAATATATATTTATATATTTATTCATATATATATACATATATATATATACATGCGCGTAGATGTCTATGAATATGCATATATATATGTTTGTAAAAATATATATACATACGCATATGTATATAGATTCACACACACACAGATACATACACGCACAGGTACACACAAAGACATACTCACATACACACAGGTACACACAGACACACTCCCATACACACAGGCACACACAGAGACACACTCACATACACACACACACAGGTACTCGCAGAGACATACTCACGCACACACACATGCACACGCACAGAAACATAGCAACCAACACACACATATAGATACGCATACATGCGTGAATGCGCGTTGGTGGAGATACATAGATATCCTTGTATCTACACACACAGACATTCACACATACACACACATACATAACACACAAGTATGCACACACACGAATACCCCCTCCCCCGATATGCACATACGTATACATAATGATATGTATACCCTTATGTTTGTGAGTGTATATATCTCATTCTAAATTACTTAATTTTGTTTTGTTATGTTTTATCGTATTAAGTGTGTGTATCAGTGTGTAAATATAAAAAGCAAACTATAATCTAAAATAGGAAAATAAATACGTTAATTACATAATTTACAATAGAGCGCGGTAGTAAAAGATTAATTTGCTTATTTTTACGCTTATTTTCTCTCGAATACTTACGAAAATTGAAAGGTTTAATCGCATTACGAAGCAAATAAGAATTTTCGTTTTCTCGATATTTAGTTTTGGTTAAGAAGGCGTCGATGTATGACATATATATGCACACACACACACACACACACACACACACGCACACACACACACACACACATACATACATACATACATACATACATACATACATACATACATGCATATATATATGTATATATATATATATATATCTATAGAGAGAGCGAGAGAGAGTGAGAGAGAGATAAACAGATAGATAGATAGTATGTATTCGTATTTTACATTTTATATTATATACATGTGCGTGTATCTATCTGTTAAACCTTTAACTGTTGCAATCATTAGATTGCGGCTATATTCTCGAAGCGCCTTGTTCTATGGCTTAAGTTTTGCCAAATCGAAAGTTCACGTAAGTTAAATTAAAACAAGCAAACCAACCAAAGATGGATTTTTTTTTTATCAAAATGACCTGAACGTTTGCGTCCACTTCACTGCATGTGTAAGTGTGCGTATATGTATTTTTATGTATGTATGTATTTATGTATGTACGTATGTATGTTTGTATGTATATGTCACAGGCGTGCGTAAAAATCTTGAGAAGTAGATGGAACAAATATGGGCTACAATAAATGTGGAGCACTTGCAGAAAACGGCACTGTTTGGAACCACTAAAATACTCCGGATTGTGCTCTAAAATAAGGGGTGTTAACTTAGTTCACTGGTAGTGAACAGACTTATAGAAATCTCAAGAAGATACTGGAACTGATATCACGACTCTACACCAATACAAGAGCCCAAATCATTACACCTGACAAGATGAAGGAGTTATTTGAGGTACTGGTTGGAGAGATACATTGGTTCCCTACCTTTTTATCATTGTGGTGATACACCAGAACTCTGGCTTTATTGTAGCGCCAGCTCAGAGCAGGAAGGTCAATGCTAAAATTATATCAGATACTGAATTTGCTGACGTCATAGTTCTAGTGACACAGTGAGGGAGGCAGAGGAGTTGATGCTGGAGGTGGAGACTATGTCAATGAGTGTGGGGCTGAAAATGAATGAAATTAAGACGCGGTATCTGGTAGAGAAAATCAAGAAGCCAGAGAAGATTATCAATGTAGGCGGGAAGCCACTCTACTTGGTTGAGTACTTTCTGTATCTGGGAGCAAAGATTGGGAACACAGATGATGATATAGTTGAGAGGAAGAGCAAAGTCTAGGCGGCGTGCCACTGTTTGAGATGTGTATGGAAGTTGGACTTTCGTAAAGATCTGAAAATCCGTTTCTTCGTTGCTGCAGTGGTGTCTGTGCTGTTGTACGGGTCTGAGACATGGACACTCACCAAGAAACTCACTCAGGAACACGAGAATGCCTAGGATGGCTCTGAACATTGATCAGTATACACTAAGGATGAAGAACTCAGAGTTGTACTAGGGCCTCCCAAAAGTTAGCTCGAAAATAAGACATGCTCACATTTATTAAGAGTTGATACTACATTCATTGCTCCTGTGGGAGCCCTTACATGGACACACTTGAAGAGGGAGACCGAAGATGACATATGCTGAGGCCCCAAGGTGAGACAATGGTTTCTGAGTGAACAGGATATGGTAGAGATCATAAAGGACAAAGACCGCTAGAGACCACTCGTCCATGGATGTCAGGAATTATACACTATACCGTTTAAAATTTGGTGCTATTCTGTCAACGATTAACAGGCATAGTGAAGTGAGTAAATATTTTAACCCTAGGTAAGCAGTATGACCTGCTGATGAGAAATAAGTACAAAAAGCTCAAAGTTCGAAGTCATATAACACAGGAATATTTTTTGCCTCATCAGCCGCGATGGTAAGTTACCTTATTTGCCTGTCTCTCGACTATTGCCAGCCTAGTATGCTTTCAGTGAAATGGATATTTATGAGAGTATTTTCCGAGTCTTATTTACATCAACGCAGGTGCCACGTACACTCTCAATTATAATTTTTAATGAATTATATCCCCTTTTACTGGCTTTAATGATCGTTGACCACTTATATTATTGTCCTTATTATTATTATTTTTTTTTTCGTCATTCAAATTTGCTTCCATTTCTTGCCGAGTCTCTTCCCGACTCCTAGGGCAAAAAAACTCATAGTATACATTGGTAGGCCATTAAACCAAACTCAATAGTTCGTTCATTTTCTTTTTTTTAAATTAAATTAAAATACATGAGCAGCAACAGTTCTCACATCGACAATGCTGTGTTGTGTTAACAACAAACAAAATGGGGACAAATATCCGTCAAATTATTATTATTATTATTATTATTATTATTATTATTATTATTATTATTATTATTATTATTATTATTAATAATAATAATAATAGTTATAATGTCTATATTTTTATTTATATATATATCACTATATTTATCTATACATCCATACATATGTGCATAGAAACGGGTACACACACGTATATAAATGTATATGTGTGTGTGCATGTATATAATATATATAGTATATATAATATATTAATATATATTAAGAGATAGATAGATAGGAGAGAGAGAGAGAGAGAGAGAGAGAGAGAGAGTGGGTGAGAGATAAATAAATATTATTTAATAAACACAATATATATTTTTATATGCTAGTCATTGTTTCATGCGATGAAAACCTCTCAGACAGCATTTTTTAAAACGCCTGGTGCGTGAAGTATTCCGTGAAGGTACCAGTCGTGTGAAAAAAAATGCTGTCTGAAATGTTTTCAACGTATAATGCTCTTGGTAGGTAGCACATAATATGTTTTGTGTTTATTAAATAATATTTATCTCTCATCAGATAGAGTACTCTCTTGGTAATGTTACAGTCACGGAACAGTGCACTATATATATATATGTATATATATAGTATATATAATATATATATATATATATATATATATATATATATATATATATATATATATATATTATAAGATATGTAGAGAGAGAGAGAGAGAGAGAGAGAGAGAGAAGAAAGAAAGAAAAAAGAAAGAAAGAAAGAAAAAAAGAAGGTAGATACAGTTCTATATTTAAGAGATGAGGAATTATGTACATTATTTTCATTATTTACATTTGACGGATATTTGTCCCATCTTGTTTGTTGTTAACACAACGTTTCGGTTCATCAGGTGTCTTGGGGAAATTTCGAACCTGGGTTCTCATTCCTAAGGTATTTTTCAATGTTGTTGTTGTATATATTATTATTATTATTATTATTATTATATTATTATTATTATTATTATTATTATTTTGGTCACTGCCTGCAATCGAACTCGAAATCTTCGAGTTAGTAGCCCGCGCTCTTAACCACTACACCATATGCCTGTGGGCATGCATATTGTAAATATATAGTGACTGGTCAGTTGGCTCAACATTGGTGATCCAATTGTTTAATCAATTGAATTATGTGCTCCTGAAATGAGGGGTGAGTATTTCAACGTTCTTTAGACAAATGTATCTTTAATATACTTCTCAGGGAGAATAGCCGTGACACAATTTACTGCAAGGCTCTACCCTTTTGTGTTGGATGGAAGCACTCCGTCGGTTACGACGACGAGGGTTCCGGTTTATCCGAATCAACGGAACAGCCTGCTCGTGAAATTAACGTGTAAGTGGCTGAGCACTCCACAGACAAGTGTACCCTTAATGTAGTCTCGGGGATATTCAGCGTGACACAGAGAGTGACAAGGCCGGCCCTTTGAAATACAGTACAACAGAAACAGGAAGTAAGAGTGAGAGAAAATTGTGGTTTGAAAGAGTACAAGCAGGGATCACCACCATCCCTGCCGAGCTCGTGGAGCTTTAGGTGTTTTCGCTCAATAAACACTCACGACGCCCGGTCTGGGAACCTTTTGTGTTACAGTTACGATCAATTTAATGAGCTTCTATTCCGCATCGTCTACATAATTTCACTTAGAATTTATGCATCGACTTAAATGATACATTTGCCACACAGCGGTCTCGTTGCTGAGAAATGCACATCTTACTTAGTTGGTCTTATAGTTTTGAGCAAATTAGTTGAACGGGGCACAAGCAAAATTTTCATGAATTGGTAGGAACTGAAAATCAATGTAAATATAGATTGCAAACCAAAAGAAAAATCTCATTTGCTGCATCAAACACCCAGAGTGTAACAAGTGTTGTATCGATAGATTACGACCAAAATTAATAGATCGTATGAGAGTGTGTAAACGGCAAATCAAAATTTCTCTTAGCCTGGTTCCATGTAGTGGAATTATAGACAGTTGTGCAAATGGAATATTGGAAGTTCTATCAGGTTTTGGAAATGAATAAGGAATAGTCAACCACGGATAGTAAAACGATTCTAGTAAAAAGAATTCTAAATCCCTTAATAAACCAGAAAAACCCATCAACACATGTATGGATTATATAAAACAGCATATTCGCGCCTGTAATAATGTATGCATGTTATCCTTATATTGTTATTTACATGGAGTTTGCATACGTCTTTCTTACTCACTCATTTATAGAAATACAAATGCAAGCATCAAAAGCCTCTTGCAGCTCAGGAGAGTACATTTTGAGACGGTGTCGTTTTCAACACCAATACTAATGCAACAGTAGATATCGATGCCAAAAGTCCATGGATAATTTCCTCTTCTTATCCGTGTATTCTTTATTGTATTTGATACCAAATAACGTTTGAGGTTTCGTGACATCTTATGAAGACATAACAAAAGGGGAGTGATTTGACCATCATTTTGTACGTAGAGGATATGAAACTGAAAACCCCTGCGCAGTAAGCCTAAATTTACAATTGAATTCGATATCAAGATATAAAGTTGTATATTCATGTTTGTCCGCGTGTGTCAATGTGTATACGAATGTATTTGTTTAATCGCTCATATGTTTGTGAATCCACCTCTGATACGTGGCACTTGATCAACAAGGGAGTCGATGCTGCTGCCGCATCCGTGTCTCCTGTCGTGAGGGTAGGTTCATCTGGGACTCCCAAACAAGAAGAGATCCAGTTTAGTTTTAAAGAAACCACATCCACACCATGTAAAGTCTCTCAGGCATTTAGGGAGGATGTTAAAGAGCTGTGGTCCTCTGAAACCCAAGCTGTTGCAGTATATGGACCTGTATTTTGATGGTGATGTTGGAATCCTTGGCACCACGCAGCGGCGCCCCGTTCTGCGGTTGGAGTAACTTTGAATGCCAAAGTTGGGGACAAGACCCTCCAGGATTTTCCAGATGTATAATCACTGCATATCTCTCCCGCCTCCGCCACGGGGAGAGGTTTAATACCTTCAGTTTTCCCAGTAGCTGACACATTTTGCATTGAGACGATTTTCTTTGTGTTAGCTTCTCTGAGTTGCTTCGAGTTCTGCTGTTTGTTTTATATTATGTGGTGACCAAAGTTGGGGAGCAGTAGTCCAAGCGGCTGATGGTGGGACAAATGTTTTCCATAGGACCATCAGTGTCTCCTTCTCTCTTGTTCTGAAATTCGGAGAATCCATCCAGCTAGCCGTCTGCATTTTATCACCAGATTAGCAATATGCATTTGGAAAGATGCATCATTGCTCATGTCAATGCCCAGGTCACGCACTGATTTTGACTCAGGGATGGCAATCTCTCCTGGGCCAGTGTATCCAGTCTTCACGTCATTTACCTTTGTGTGCCAGTAGCGCAGGGCCTGGAACTTACCTGCATTAAACTGCATGTTGTTGTCCTCAGCCCACCGTATATTGTGCCAGCTCATGTTGCAGATGCGCAATATTTTCAGGGTTTTGTATTGCGGGAGACTTTTGTGTCATCTGCATAGTAGCAAGGTGGTCATCGTAAGCAATGAGAGGCATGTCTGAAAGGGCCACTATGAACATCAGGGGCCCCAAGACAGTGCCTGTGGGACACCGTGTTATTTGCGTTTCCCTGGAGGTGGCTCCATTGCTCACAACTGCCTGTTTCTGTCTTTTAGGAAGTTGTGCAGCCACTCTCCAAGTTTCCCGCCTATGCCGAGACCACGCAGTTTTGTGACGATCATACCATGGTCGACTTTATCAAAGGCTTTTGCAAAGTCAAGATATATTACATCCACATTTGAGCCATTTAGTAGTGTTTTCAACACCCAGTCATAGTGGTTGCAGGAGCTGTGTTAGGCAGCCTCTACCTGGTCGAAATCCATGCTGGGTATCAGACAGTAAGTCATTTTCTTCAAGGAACATGATCGTTTCTTACGGACTATTCGTTCCATGACTTTGCTGATGTGTGAGGTCAGAGAGATAGGCCTATAATTTTTAGCATCTGCTCTGTACCTCCTTATGGATAGGGCATATTACCCCCTCTATCAGTTTGACTGGGAGCTTACCACTTGCAAGAAAGCTCTGAAACAGAAGCTGTAGCGGTTTTTGCAAGGGCTCGTTTGCAACGATTTGAGAAGGATCGCTGGGAATCCATCAGGTCCAGCAGCTGAGTTTGTGTCAATCTAATCAATGGCTAGTGTGATATCATTCTTTCTTACGATGTTGATGTACTCAATTTTGTCTATTTGGCCGCTGGTAAAGTGGCAAAGAATTCTTTGGGTTGTTTACTTGCCTGGTCCTAGAGGTGTAGTGAACACACTTTGGAACGGTTCGTTCAGTATTTCACTTATCATCGTGGGATTTCCTGTGAGAGAGCCATCTTTTTGGAAGAGAGGTCCTATTCTCTGGTTGCACTGTGGCTGTCTCTTTGGCAAACTTAAAGAAAGCTTTTTAGGGTTTGATTTTATATTTTCTATTACCCAAGCTTCTTTATCTGCTCTCTCTTTTCATGGGATGATGTAGACTTTTCTCAGTTTCCATTAGCATTCTTTCGAGCCGAGACTTCTCACCACTTTTGGTGGTGCTGCTCAGGCGGTTTGCAATCCTTGTCCGTCGTCTCATAAGAATCCTCCTCTCTCTAGGATCCTGTTTTTGTTCTTGTGTGTGCTGGCCCTGCACATGGGACATATTTGTCACATATGGCTTGTATTATGGACATGAAGTGTTTGTGTTTCATGTTTATGTCCGGTGTGGAGAGACATTCGGCCAATCCTGTTTGAGGATCTCTTTCTCAATCGACTTCCAGTTGGCTTTATGAAAGTTTAAGTTGGAGAGATGGTAGGTGCTTCGTATAGGCTGTGTGTCTGCGGGGCTTTGTTTTCCATACATAGACAGCTCTATGATGTTGTGATCCGAGATCATTGTCGGCATCACATTAACATTATGGCTAATTCCATATTGTTTGTGAAGCAGAGATCCAGTATAATCTGCCCTTGTTGGTTGCAGAACTATTTGCTCCATGAAAGAGGTATTTGTGAGATGGAGCAGGGGACTCCACCTGTGCCTGCTGATGTGTGTCATCCCGGAGCATCTGCCCCCCAGGCCATTCCACATTGGGGAGGTTAAAGTCACCCATGAAGAATACACTGTTGTGCTCTGTTCAAGGTTGGTGAGGACTTCTCCGATTTTTGTTAGGCAGTCTTCAAACATGCCTGAGTGTTTTGGGGCGTCTGGTGGGCGATATGTAGTGCATATGACGATATTCAGTTGTCTTATGTGTACAATTTGGTTTCACATACTGAGTTTGAATATGACAGCAGGACCTGGGGCGTGAGAGGTCATCTCGGATGTACATTGCCAACTCCACCATGGCTCCTCCCTTTTCTATCTGTGCGTATGACTGCATATTGCGGCATGTGTATTTCTGCATCACCTATATCGGTTCAAGATGCGTTTCTGTGAGTGCCATGCATATAGCTTGATTGCATGTCACAAGGTCTCTCAGGAATGAAATTTATTTTTACAGTTTTTCCGCGTAGTCCGCGCAGCAGCCCTCCATTCAGTAGAAATATTTTTATATATTATATAAATTAAATAACGAGGTTAGAAATTGCTATCAATCAATTAACATCAATTTAAACCAGTGGTCTAGCATATAAAAAAAAAATCCGAAGATTTAAAATTATATTACAATTAATAAGTGGATTCTTGATATGCTAAAGATAGACATCAAATCGCTTTACCTTCTTGGTAAGGCGATCTGACGTCTATATTTAGCATATTAGAAATCCATTTTAGTGGTATTCTCTTTTTCAACTGTAATATATATATATATATATATATATATATATTATATATAATATATATATATATATATATATATATATATATATGATATGTATGTATGTATATATTATATATATATATATGTGTGTATGTGTGTATGTATGTAATATACATATATATGTATGTATGTGTATATATATACATATATATATATGTAGTATATATATATATATATATACATACATACATACGAAATACATATGTAGGTGTGGCTTTAAATGCAAGCATCTAATAGAGTCTATGTTTGGGATTATATGAGAATAGATATAAATATATGAGAGAAGGTGGGAGAAATATATATGGTTTTATGCATTCAATAATTGAGATAGTCTCTAGGTTCATTCTAGACTTGCTAGGTAGACACGGGGTCGGAGAAAACGCAAATAGATAATAAAATATACATGATGCTAGATTCAAAATACGTCTCGAAAAGTAGATACTAATACAATTTTCAATATCAACAAAAATATTGCAATTACTACTATGGTAATTTTGTAGATATATTTTGTGTGATATGTATGTGCTTGTGATTCGATGAGTGTTCATGCGGGTAGTTATATATATATATATATATATATATATATATATATGAAAAAAACATTATTGGTGAATTGAAGAAATGGAGCTGAACGCAGATTGAACAGAAATCGTTATTTCATTCTACACGTGTTTCGAAAGGCACAAATTACCAAAATCCGATTGAATAATGGGACCATATTGTGTCTTTCTCTTCAGCAGAAAAAAGGAAATCCGTTGGAAAACAAAAACAGAACAGAGGCGGAGCAAAAACAAATCGAACTAAGCTCCTAAGAGCCCATGGCGAAACTGTTTTAGTTCAGTGTATGTTGAGAACCGCACATAATATATATATATATATATATATATATTATATATATATATATGTGTATATATTATATATATATATAATATATATTATATATATATATATATATAATAAATATATATATAATATATATATATATATATATGCAGAAATGAGTAGTGCATGTAGTTTTCCACACTTAGAAGTTCTAACACTTCGGTGTCTCACTTTAATTTCACTCTAGTCAACAATTACCTGCTGAAGAACTCAATCCGGAATGTTAGAGTTTCCACCCCCAACGGCTAGTTCACTGTACTGTTTTGGTCGATTTTACTTCATATGTCCTGCCGATGCAGACCCCACTCCAATCGTTTGGAGTCTGTTTCATTGCATATATGTATGTGTGTGTGCGTGTGCGCGTGTTTATGTGTGTGTGTATACATACGTAGATATATATATATATATATATATATATGCAAACATACATACTCATATATATACACACGTATCTCTCTCCCTTTTTCTTTCAATCTCTCTCTATATATATATGTATATATATATGCATGCATACATACATACATACATACATACATACATACATACATACATACATACATACATACATAATCCAAAGATGGAATTTATAAGTATTTCAACGAATCGCTACGCGCATTTCCACAAATCTTATGATTCTTAAGATCAAAGTCCGCATTCCTGACTACGATCTTCGGAAACACTTGAGCTGTGGAAACGCTGTAGCACTGCATTAAAACATTCATAAATTCTATTCATGCATTATCATCATCCTCACCACCACCATCATCATCATCATCATCATCATCATCATCATCATCTTCATCATCATCATCATCATCACCATTATTATTATTATTATTATTATTATTATTATTATTATTATTATTATTATTATTATTATTATTATTATTATTATAGCTATCATATATGTCCGCACAGATTGGTGCAAGCCCAAAAGTCTTTTAGTGACAGCCGGCATAATAAATTAGAGGGTTTT
This sequence comes from Octopus sinensis, assembly GCF_006345805.1. Classification (NCBI taxonomy): domain Eukaryota; kingdom Metazoa; phylum Mollusca; class Cephalopoda; order Octopoda; family Octopodidae; genus Octopus; species Octopus sinensis. The sequence continues at coordinate 114,117,108 of NC_043001.1, read as the reverse complement.
TATATGCATATTCAAAATGTTTCCCGTAAACGAACTGAAAGACTACTTCTGTTGTAAATCAAACTGTAAGTCGCTCATATCTACACACTATGTACATTAAATAATACACACACATACTCACACACACACACACAAACGCATACACACACAAGCACACACATATGTGTGTCTGTCTATGTGTATGTGTGTGTATTGTTTGAAATAACACTAGAGACGTGGTATAAGCAAGTTATTATATCACACCTATTATTTCCAAATAAACTCCAAGCTCAGAGCACATGGCCTATACAAGTGACACACCCGGTAGATAGAAAAAGAGAAATCACGAGGAAAAAAAATCAGAGGAACGTTGATGCCAAAAGTGGAAGGGGAAAAACGGGAAAAGATAGGAAAAAGGAAGAGGAAGAATTAGAGTTATGTACCCTTTGATTGTAAATGCAACTGCTCTACCCAGTGAGCGTGTGCCTTACAATTCACCAAAACGAACTTGTCCATGGGTTTACATTTGCTGAAAATTTTTGGTCTGGAATTCAGATGTAAAAATAACACAGTACTGCTGAATTCCATATCAGAAATCTTCAGAAGTAAAGACAAAATCAACAGCACTGGCATGACGTTCTCTAACACGGGAAACTTCAGAACATTCAGTAAAGACACAAACAAATGAACCGCTGACAAAAGCTGTCAGTGTGACCACAACTACTGCCACTAAATTCTCGCCAACACGATGCATTCTCCTTTTTTAATCCATGCAGATCATAGCAAAAGAGATTCAAAAAAATATCTTGGCAGCATCAGAGTACGAATATCTTTTACTACCGTAGTGCAGAAACCACCTTTCTGGGGCCCAATGAGGCAATACTCCATAATCTTTTTGCTGAATTCGCAAGGCATCAGTCCATCCTTCAATTGAAATAAATGGAGGGTTCATTTCATTCAAGATTAGGTCGCTGACCACCCTCATCACATTCCTTTGTCTATCCGTACTGGCACTCAACAACTCTCACTTGGAAGCTGAAGTAAAAGTGAGAAATTATACCACCATTCGCTCAGATTGCACAGAGAGGAGAAAACGTTGCTGTTTTCCTACACGATGCATTTAACGCAAATACAAATGTCCCATTCTCCAAAGGGAATCTGTGTCTGCGTAGAAAGAAAATCTAATGATTTAGCAATATTGGAGTCTATAGGTTACCACAAGCACCACAACGGTGTTCCAATGAATGCCTTACTACTATCAAGTCTTACATTCAATTCTGTCAATTTCATATTGATTTAATAACAGGTGACTATAATTTCCCGTGTGTGTGTGTGTAGGGAGAGAGAGAGAGAGAGAGAGAGAGAGAGAGCGAGAGAAAGAGAGAGAAAGAGAGAGGGAGAGAGAAACGATGGTTAAGAATTTCACTTCGCAATCATAGGATTTCGTGTTTGATCACACCGCTTAGTGCCCTGGGCAAGTGTATTTTACAAGAACCATGCATTGGTACAAGATTGGCGGGTGAAACAGGATAGAGGTAGATGCTAACTTATGTGGGTCTTTTGAATGCTTAGCTATTTACACATCTATTAAATATGGAGGTAATTAAACTGAGTGAAAAACTGAAATTGCAAAGAGATCAATTTAACTCAGTTATTAGTAGTATAAATATTAAAGTATAGGTATCATAACATTAACATTAAGATTTGAAAAAAATCAGAATTTATTAAACAATTATTATATCATAGATCACTGATAGATTTCAAGTTATGACGCATGCAGATGCGTAAACGTATATATGCACGTACACACGCACACACACACATACACATGCACGCACGCACAGAATCACACACAATCACGCACTTTTATATATATTTATACATACATCTATGCGTATGTTTGTGTGTGTAAATGTGCACTATTATGCAACCATACGCGTGTGTCTGGTTAAACTGCGCATATGTGTGTTCGCATCTGTATATATATGTATGTGTGTGTGTGTGTGATATGCATTTGTATACATATGTGGTTTTATAAGTATGAAGAAAAACACGAAAATAAATAACAAAAAAGAGTAGTAGTAGTAGTAGTAGTAGTAGTAGTAGTAGTAGTAGTGACAGAAGTGGGGAAGGGGAATAAAAAAAAGTGTGATGGAAACTTAAAAGGAAATTATTCGTTCATAAATTAGATAGGTATAAAAAGATTCCCATCCGTCTCCACGTACGCACACAGATACACACATAGAAAGAAACACACACACACAGACATAGATATACACACACACATATATACTTATATTATGCGTATTTGTGTATGTGCTTGTACGTTTAAGCATGCGTGTACTTGTGTGTAGGTGTGTTTGAATGTGTGTCTACCTCACTGTTTATTTCTCTTTATTTATTCCTAGTGGTGACCGCCAATCGCTTCCATCAATATTATTTATTCCTTGATGTCATTGTCCCACCGATCAAACGTGGCCAACGTTATATTAAATGAATTATCGCTTAGTCATGTGTCCGGACTTTTAAAAGCCAGCGTTGAAAAAATGAGTTGTCTAGCATATAGAGTAAACGTACGCTATTCAATATCGTGGACGTATCTGATATATATCTATGTCATATACATACATACATACACACATACATACATACATACATACATACTATATACATATAAATATATATATATATATATATATATATATATATATATATATTATATATATATATATGTGTGTGTGTGTATGTATATATATATATAATATATAAATGTGCGTGTGTGTGTGTATGTACATATATATACATATATATATATATATATATATATATATATATATATATATATATATTATGTGTGTGTGTGTGTGTGTATATTATGTATACACATACGTACGCACAGAAGCACATACACCACACAAACGTACATACATATAATTCTATACGTATTTATCTATAGGAACGGACACACGCACTCGTGCTCGCATACATTTGTATAAATATATATATATATATACATGTGTGTGTGCGAGCGTGAGTGTGAGTGTGGGTGTGTGTGTACATACACACACACACCCAAACACACGTATATACATATATAGTAAAGGCTCTTAAATATCAATCACGAATCAAGGTGTTTCTCTTTGTAAGCGATTTCTTTCAAATATACATTCGTTGCTCTTTCATTGGATATTATTATTATTATTATTGTTATTGTTATTATTATTATTATTATTATATTATTATTATTATTATTATTATTATTATTATTATTCATTAAATAAAAAATTCATTAGAAATAAAAGAAATCATCATCATCATCATCATCATGATGACCATCATCTTTATTATCATTATTATTATTATTATTATTACTGTTATTATTTTCGATACTATATTGTAGTTAATATTTTATTGATGTCCACTTTGTATACAGAAAATCTTTGATTGCTACTCAAAATATTCTCTAAGTATTATTCCTTTCTTTTCAATATTTTCGTCATACAGCCACCGTTGTTCCTTCTACCTCGATCTCCTCTCTTAGAACTTTGCCTTCTCATACGCATTATCCTCTAATTTTATCTTATGAGATAATATTCAGCTGGTATTTATAGTATGAGAAATAATAGAAGTGGACAATTTGCATACGATTCTTGGGCAGGAAATTAAGGCAAGGCTGGCTGTTATAAAGGTATTTCTCTGATTATTCAGCATACTTACAGTGACTGTATGTATGTATGTATGTATGTATGTATGTATGTATGTATGTATGTATGTATGTATGTATGTATGCACGTATATTTGCATGTATGCATGTATGCATATGTACTTTTGTGTGTGTCTGCATGTGTGTGAGTGTGTTGGTGTGTATGCATACAAACACACATATATTTGTGTGTAAATATACATATATATGTGTGTGTCTGTATGTATATATATATATACATATATATACAAATATACATATATATGTATATATATATAATACGCACACACATAAATATATTTCTGTCTTTTCCCCCTTCCTCTCACCCTTCATATGTCTGTCTTACCTAACCTACCTACCTATCTATCTGTCTGTCTGTCTGTCTATCTTTGTATGTATGTATCTATCTATCTATTTATGTATCTATCTATCTTTCTACCCTCTCTCTCTCTCTATCTCTATCTCTCTCTCTATCTATCTATATATATATAGATATATATATATCTGCTTGTCTGTTTGTCTGCTTAACCATATTTATGTATATATAGTTATACGTAAATTATACATGCATGTGTATGTATATGTGTCTGTGTACTTATATACATACCTTAATTACATATATAATATATACTATTATATATATATATATATATATATATAGAAAAGTGTATTATATATATGAAATACTATTTTCCTAACTATATATTATCTCTCCCTCATTCTTTCTCTTGTTTTTCTCGAAGTATATATGTGTAAAAGTCTGCTTGCGATATGTGTGTTTATGAACTTGCCTATTCGCGAAGATGGATAGCGCGTGATCGGGCGTTTTAAAATTTGCAATAAGGCTGATATTGTATCTCGTAACCCTTCCTGTGATCTCAGAGCCCTTTCAAACGCCAGACACATTCATACCTTGTCGATGAATTCATCTGTAATTTCGACAACTCACAATTATACCTGTGCATAGCGTTATGAGCTAGCGCCATATTGCTGTTAATCAGATTTCTGCGAGACCTTCTGTCTTTCTTTCTCGACTTGCTTACCATTATGACAGCTTTCTTCGAAATAGTTTCTACTTCTATTGACAGTTTTATTCATCTTCCCATTATTCTTTAATCTATTCGCTTTCTAGTTTCCGTGGCAAATATTTCGCATTTTCATTTTAAGTTATATAAATATTTTAGAAAACTATCTACATACCTATTTACGTATCTTTCTAACTGTTTTACTGTCTATTTTCATATCTACCCAACTAAATACTGTGTAAGTATATGTATGTAATGCATTTATGTGTGGTGTGTGTGTGTGTGTGTCTGTGCATAATGTGTTACATACGCAATATATATACGTACATGTATATATATATATATATATATATATATATCGTTGTGTGTATTCGCATGTAACAACATGTGTGTCCGCGTATGATGTGTGGAGACGGAAGTGACTATGACGAAGGAAGTGAATGAGAGAGGAGGTGGGGCGAGAAGGGAGGAGCGTTTTGACAAAATGTAGGAAAAATATTGCCACACAATAAAGTTCTGATACATGTGTGTGTGTTTGTGTGTGTGCGTGTATGCGCGCGCATGTGCGTGCTTGGCTGTGTGCACAGTTCTAAAAGTATTTTTGATATTGTGATTAATTTAAATATAATGAATTGATAAAACGTTATTTAAACTCAGACATTTTACTCGGCATAAAAATGACCATTGATAAAATATTTCTTATCATTGTTTCCACAGTTTTTGTGAGGATTTTGTTGTTGTTGTTTTGTGTTATAGGAAATCACAATGGAGATATAAATTTCCAGTGGAAAATAGGTTATTTTCTTTAATTGTTTATTAACAAAAATCACTGTAACGAAAATGGCTAAATGATAAATAAACAAATCATACACCAAAAAATATTAGGGCTGGGAGAGTTAAAAAACAAAATAAGGAAATGGAAGATAAATAGGGAAAATAAGGGATAATATTTTAATGAGTTTAAGGCGGCGAGATGGCAGAATGGTTAGTATTCTGGGCAAAATACTTAGCGACTTTTCATCTGTCTTTACATTCTGAGTTCAAATCCCATCGAGGTCGACTTTCACTTTTATCCTGCCGGGGGTCAATACAATAAGTACCAATTGAGCACTGGGGTTGATGTAATCAACGTAACTCCTCCCCGAAATTGCTGTCCTTGTGACAAAATTTGAAACCAATAATTTAATGAGTTTAAAAGCCTGGTAAATTTGCGTTGCAATACCTTCATACACGGAAAAGGTGCTTGGCTTAGCGGTTAGGGGTTTTCAGCTCTCGATCATAAAGTCACGAGTTCGATTTCCTGCGGCGCGCTGTGTCCTTGAGCAAGGCACTTTATTTCACGTTGCTCTACTCCACTCAGCTGGTAAAATAAGTAGCACTTGCAATTGAAAGGAGACGACTTTTTCACATTCTGCGTCACGCTAAATCTCCCTGAGAACCACGATAAGGATACGCGAGGCTGTTCAGTGTTCAACCACATGCATGCTAATCTAACAAGCAAACTGCTCCGTTCATTGGACGTTTTCTTTCTCTCTCTTCTATCTTTTCTCTTTCAAAAGAAAATATTTCATTCAGCGTTCACTATTTTCCTCTCGTTCTGGTCTAACGACCCTCCGTGTTTGCTTTCTTTCGGTTTCCTTGTATGGCTCCCCAGTCCTGTTTTTGTTCCCAACTTTGACCCTCCATAAATCCTAAGTTTTAATTTTGGAAGTTATGAGAGCAACTGTTTTTGAAGACTCATATTGTCATTAAATGCTCGAAATGAGGAGCAGATAGACAGCCGACAACTGATGAAGGGTCGTTTTCTTTGTTTACTTCTTTTCTCTCTCGTTGCTGGCTTATTTCACTCGTTTGTTTTCGTATTTCCTGTTGTTTATACAGTTGGTGACATCCTATACCATATATGCATGCATATATATATATATAGTTTTATCTAAGATATATTTGTTTAATATATTTATATATAAAAATGATATGACCATCATTGAGCATAACAATCATATCAAGTAGTCGGCATGGAAAAGAACCGTCTTGCCATAAATATTTGGTATTATATATGTATATCTATCTCTTATGGTTTTGTGACAATAAATTACTGCGTTAAACAATGAAATCAGGTGAATATAAAGAACATAGTATGACAGATGATTCTTGTTATTCACACCTAAGTTTTCCCGATCAAAAACACTCAAGTCTTTGAGATCGTCTCTTATTTCACATTTCAGACTGCATTGTCTAATATATCCTGTGCAGGTTGTAAGGTGTGATTCGTGGAAATATAACTCCTATTTCTAGCAGTATAAGTGACCGCATAGCGATTTACTAGCTTGCTCTTTGGATAAAAATGTAAACGTCAGGAGGCAGGGTTTTTGCCTAAACTTTTACCTCTTGTCATCTTTATGCATTCGTCACTTAAACCTAGGTTAACCCTCAATAAATTCAATTTAATTTATATCTATATGATATTAATTTTTAGAATATTTCTTTACTAAAATAAGAATTATCACTCTGTGAGCGAACTCGACATTTTCTCATCTCTATTCGTACGTGAAGCGTTAATGCAATAAATTATATAATCTGTTAATATATATCGGAATAAAATAGCATTGCGGATATTTTATTGAACCTGTTGACTCTAGCCATAAATTTATTAGAAATGGTCGGTTTTATTTCTTAACAAAGACGATACTGCTAACACAAGTGATGTATACGAATACAGCTTCAGTTTTTTTTTCTTTTTTCTGTAAGATTCTATATATTCAGATGGTTGTTCAATATCTTTATCGATTTACTAATAGTGAATACTGCTGAGGTAGTTTGTGAACCAACAGACAAAACACACAAAGAAGCCACTACGTGTGGAGTAGACACGGTAGAAACAATAGCCAAACGTCCCTGAAATAGTATCTTATGAACTTACAAATAACAAACAAATAAGTATAAGTAAATGAAAATGATGAACTAAACGATGTCGCTTGAGATATGACCAAAAGGACCCGGCAGCGATGGGTTGCTAGCTGAAATTCCTTTGGTCATATGCCATCACGGTCGCAATTGATTTGAGATTAAACTGTATATAAAACACAGTTTACAGCAGGATCGTTGTTGAAATCCAATAGGCCATCTTTCAATCGTTTCTATGCGTTCTATATTAGATAAATACGTAAAAACATACCATGAGATTTTGCGCACTGGTATCGACGTTGGCAGTTTGCTGGTTTGAGTAATCTTTGTCAGATTAAGGTTTCTCATTTAGAGGAACACAGTTGTGACGTTGATTTGGTGCAGGGGTTTACACAGGCACGTGGTTAAATGTAGACAGGGCATTCGTGACGTAAATATGTGACGTAAAAATGTCTTTCCTTTCTCTCTCTTTCTCGCTCTCTCTCTCTCTCTCTGTATATACTCACACGCACACACACGCACACACGCACACACATACACACACACACACACACAGACACGCTTATTATCATTGACGTGTTACAGTCATTGGACAGCATGTTTAATCGAACGAATTGACGTGGTACCTATTTTTGAAGGGTAATAATTATTCTAAAGGTATCTTTTGCTGAAACGCGAGGTAACGGAGATGTATACAAATATCGGTTTGTCAAACGTTGGTTGGGGGCAAACAGAAACACATCAACAAATACATACATATATATATATATATATATATATATATATATATGAAAGAAGGTTTGAAAATGCATATATATTTCTACTCGTGCGGTATCTTACAACTTCACTTTGTTATATATATATATATATATAATATATATATATATATATAGAGAGAGAGAGAGAGAGAGAGATGCGTGTGTGTGTGCGCGCGTGTGTGTCTGTCTGTCTGTATGTATATGTAAAAATGTACATATTACCTGTGTATACAGTTGGATGTAGAAATACTCTATTTGATATAGAGCCCCACGTTGATTATCTTTAAGCAGTTAGCTTCAATTAGAACACTTCATTAACCACTGTATTTTGCTGTGTAACTATTTATCATAGACAGAGCATAGGTAACGCAAATAAAGATGGACACTGATATAAATATTCAGTACTATACGCTTCACCATTAGATACAAGCCTCCAAATCCCACTCCGAATTCCAATTAACAACAATGGTGAAACGTACGTAGGAACTAAATACACAAAGACGTATATATACCTTCTTAACATAAGAGTACAAACCTTTGGCATCATTTCTATCAGCTGCTTCTTGCGCCAATTTTGCTCTATCATTCCACAATTCCTGTTTAATTTTCCTTAGAGCAGTCTGCACTTCCCCTTTCAGCTTTCTGTAATCTTCGCTTGAGTTGGGGTTCAAGGACTGAGAAAGAAGTGTATTGTCTAACTTTTGCTTTTCTAAAAAAAGAGCATGGTTTTCTGCTGATTTGTCACTGGACTTACGCGATTTAAGTCGCACTGAAGAATTTCAGCCTAAAATACTTTTGTTTTGAAATCTTCCCATAGCTCTTTAATAGCTGCAGTGAAAACAACAAGTTGAAATTTACTTTTGACTGACACCACTTCTTTTCATAAGCGCTGGGTAGCATATTTCTCTGCACTTTTGAATAGACCATCATCCGTTGACATGAGAATGATAGAAAAAATTGAACACCTTCCAGTTATAGGGGAGTTGGCATTTAAATCAACTCTAAATGACATTTATCAGCTGTGAATGAGCTGAATAACAATAAGTCTCCAGGGTCTAATGGAATCTGTGCAGAAGCTTTGAAATATGGAGGCGACAAAATGTTTGAAGTCTTAAATATATTAATTTGACACTGTTGAAGAACTGAGAAAGTGCCTCAAGACTGGATTGATGCCACTATAATCTCCTTGTATAAACCAGTGCCAAAGTATCTGTGTGGTAATTTTCGTGGGATTTCGCTTTTGTATGTAGTTGGAAAGGCACTTGCCTGCAATCAATTATGACGTTTAAATACCTTCATAGTTCCAAATACGGCATCTGAGTCTCAATTTGGTTTTCTCTCCTCCAGGGGCACAATTGATTGTATGTTTAAAATCAAACAATTTCAGGAAAAGTGCATTGAACAGATCATGCCCTATACCATTGCTTTGTTGATTTAAACAAGGCATTCGATACTGTTAATCGAAATGCACTGTGGCTAATTCTAAGGAAAATCGGAGGCCTAGAAAAAATTGTAAACATGATTAGTGCTTTGCATCAAAATATGAAGACTGGAATTAATTTTGGTGGCAGGCCTTCTGAATCTTTTGTCGTGGAAAATGGAGTAAAGCAAGGAGAGGCTTTGATGCACTCACCCTCTTTGCAATGTACTTTGCTGTTGTACTGTTACACGCTTTTCAAACATCCGAAGAGGGTATTTACATAAAATATCGAACAATAGGGAAGACCTTTAATCTGGCCAGACCGAAATTCAAAACATAGGTTTTTACTTCACTCATTAGGGAAATCTTATACGCTGACGATTGCGACTAGTAAGTCACTCTGAAACGGGCCTGCAATCTCTTGTATCTGCACTTGACTAAGCTTTTGGTGATTTTGGCTTGACCATCAACTTGAAAAAAACACTTGTAATATATCAACCTGCTCGTGGTGCTGTTTTCAACCCCATTAAAATATTCGTTAAGGGTAAGTTACTTGAGGTTGTTGATTCTTTCATCTACTCCGGAAGCTCTGTAGAAAATGATGGAAATCTGGATACAGAAATACATCTGCGATTTCAAAAGAACAGCATAAGCATTTGGTGGTTTCGAGTTACGCATTTGGCGCCAACGACATATAAATAACAACACGCAATAGGCTCTTTACAAATCGTTTGTCTTACCAACCCTGTTGTATTATTCTGAAACATGGACGTGTTATTAAATACAATTGAAATTGTTAAACATTAAATAGGGCTTTTTTACTCCTGACACACATATCTTTGCTTCTGCGGGCATTGGTTCAATTAAATCAATGATTTTGAAAATTCAAATGAGATGGTCTGGTCATATTGTTCGAATGTGGGATGAAAGCACTCCCAAACAGGTGCTTTATGGCGAGCTTGCAGAAGGGAAACGCAATCGGTATAAGGACTACCAAGAAATCACTTGGAATGGATCCAAAGGCCATAGAAACCGTTGCTTCGGGTCAAGCTGGATGTTGAACAAATGCGTGAAATGCTTGGAAAGCTTTTTTGGAGGCCAGGATGACTCATGCAAGACTTTAGAGAGATTTAAAGAGGAAAATTGTGAACGGGAAGATGAATCACAGTGATATTTTTGTGTGCACTATTTGTGACAGACCATGACTTTCTTTTGCTATATATATATATATATATACATATATATAGACACTACATGAAGATTAGACAACCACTGTGTGTGTGTGCGTGCGCACGTGTGTGTGTGTGTTTATATATATATATATTTATATATGTACATACATATATACATACATTATACATATACATGTACAAGTCAGCACTAGTTGAATAGATCTATTGTGAAATGCATTTCATCTCAGCCTTGAAAATCTTACGGTATTACTAAGGCATAGTTTTATCAATGACTAATTCTTCCAACATACTTTTTTTATACTAAGATGGTAGAGCACGATCGGGGCTACTTTCGCTGCACTTTTTAACAGATCGTTAGAATAATTTCTTAGTTCAATATAGCGTATATTTGTGAATGTTTAATCGTGCGAGATGGCAATGTGGGTGCGTAAGTATTTGTGTCTGTTTGTGTTTTATATGTGCAATGGGCTGCACATAGAGAGAAAGCAACAAAGAAAGATTGTTATAAGAGAAGGAACGATGAGCATGTATATATCAATGCTAATAACATTTTTGCCATGTTATTGAAATTAAACGATATTTGATGAATATGTAAAAAGGATGATGCAAATAGTGAATAATTATACTAAATAATACAAATAAGTTTCGGAAATAGTTTAATCAATCTACGCAGAATCATTACAACATAAAATGAGAAACCAGAATATTATCAATGACAACAGCATGAACATAAAGACTAAAACAATACAAAACAAAGCAAAACAAAATAGTCAAATATCTTACGATCGGAAGAAATCGAAAACGATCCATTGAAGCAATTTAATAGCTTTCTGTCGATATTTCCAATATACTTGTATAAACAAAACATGTATGATTAGACACTAATTATTTTTTATTGATAATTTGCAATTATAATTCTAAAGATTTATACACCAAATATGTAAATTTTAATGAAAAAGCTACAGAAAATTCATTAAATTTGTCCATAATAAAAACAAAATAGCTTAGCTGATTTTCTTATAATACTTGCATCACCTCGTGGGTGACAATGCATTAGCATATGATTTACTTAGAATCGCTAGCCTGCCTGTTCAATTCTAAAATTAGGTAAGCATGCGTACTAAATTAAGCATTGTAGTGTGTATGACCGTGTGATTCGGCATCTAAGTGTACGTTATAATTGCAATGGGGAGCAATGGGTCGATGGTTTTGTGTGCCACTAACTATAAAAGCGCATGAACATATTTTTCTTCCATTTTGTCTACTCATATACGCGCCAATGTATACATATAAATACACATACACATACATGCATATACATATGCATACACACACACACACACATACATATATATATGTGTGTGTGTGTGTATGTGTGTGTGTATGTGTGTGTATGTGTGGTGTATATATATATATATATTTAAACAATAAAGGTGAAAAATTGAATATTAATTTGATGAATATCAATTTAAAACCAGTGGCCTAGCATAATGAAAGATCTGAAGATTCAGAAAAGTTACATTACATACATATATGTATATTAAATAAATATATATATATATATATATATGTATGTATATATATATATGTGTGTGTGTATGTATGTATATATATATATATATATATATATATATATATATATATATATATATAGATATATATATTATACGTACATGCACATACATGTCTATATGTATGTATCTATATATATTCACACACACTAACACACTCACACACATGGATACGTTCGCACGCGCATACACACACATACACTGTCACAACATGTGGCATCCCGGAAAACACTTCATATCTAAACGTCAATCTCCTTTTCGTTTTGAGTACTGATTTATGCTATGTAGGTATATATGCATTCCTGCTTTTAATAAGTAATTACATATTCTTAGCTATTCTCATTCACCATGTGTTTTTGTTTTTCTGTCTTTTTGCAGGCCTCTTTCTCTTTTGCAGTGTTCAAAATCTACTCCATTTTTTATTCTCTTTTGCCTCGCTTTTCCAAGATAACGTTATCATATCAAACTTTCTGCTATAGAAATATATTCTCTTTTGTCGTTATAATATATCATTATGATACGGTCAATAAGATACATTAAAATATCCCACATGTGAACGGCTCTTCTTTCTTTTTATCATAGTATTCATCTTTTCTTTTATCTTTCCTTCATCTCTCTGTTATAAAAGTGATTTCTTATTTATCCCTCTCGTGTACATCTCCATTTCCCCACTTATTCCCTTGACATTTTCTTTGTCATTTTCTTTCTCTCTACATTTTCTACTATTGTCCTTTTACTCCATCTCTCGTTTAACTACTATGTTTATATATATTTAAACTCCATCGATCCAATATTTATAGTATTGGTTTTGTTTATGAGAAGACTTTCTATAATTATATCAATATACAGGATATTTTATAATTAACAAACAACGTGTTATTGCACGCGACAACGAAAAACAATTGCCAAACATTTATAGTCAGAAATGGCCTTCTCCAGTCCTTGTGATGATGTCCAAAAGCAGAACTGGCTATTATTATTATTTCGTTCATTCCATCCTCAAGGTCAATACTCCTTGACAGTCTAATTCCAAGGTAAGTTGATCTCTTTACTGTTTGAACATGATGATTGCTGACTGACAAGAATAGTCCAAAGGAAGTTTTTCGTAGAAGACGGTTTTCAGTTTTTGAGATAAATCGTAGGCCCCAAGCTATCACAAGCTGAAGCAAACTTGTCTAAACTCTATTGAACATTTCCTTCTCAATTTGCATTTAGATCACAATCAGCAAAACAGTGGCTTTCTTTCAGGCGGCTGATGTTAAAAAGTTCTCATCATATCTGTATTTGATATGGATGCAAAGTGTTTCATTGTGTAATGCATCGTGAAGCACTGTGCTAAACTACAAACCGAAAAGCATGGATTCGAGAAGACAACCCTGTTTCGTACCATTGGTTACAGTGAAAGATGCCAAGAATTCTTCATCAGCGAAGGCAAAGTTGACATAAACAAACCTAACTAAATATACATATAGACACATGCATACATACATACATAAATGCATGTATATATATATATAATATATATATATATATATATATATACGTACACAAAATATGTGTGTGCAAGTGTGTATGAGTGATTCAGTGTGTGTGTGTGTGTGTGTGGTGTGTGTGTGTGCTGATATTTATAATTGCTGCACATTTTTTCTCTCCGTGTTTTTCATTTTCTATCCATTGTTTCCCTCTCATCCCTTACTCTCGAAGAGCATAGGCTGGGAACGTCAAAGACTTTTCTATACCTCCCGAGTGCCAAGATAATAGACCAGCTCGTTATTCCCTCAGCTATCTTCGTTTTGTGTCTTCTGTAAATTTTAACTATCTATCTATCTATCTATCTATCTATCTATCTATCTATCTATCTATCTATCTATCTATCTATCTGTCTGTCTGTCTTTCTGTATATATATCTATCTATCTATCTATATAATACATATGTATATATATGTATATATATATTATATATATATATATATATATATATATATATATATATATATATATATATATATATAATATATATATATATATCTTTATTTCACGTGTAATGTTGGAGATTTATAATATATTAATATATTGCAAACCACGGTCTTCTGAACACGAATGTATCTCCATATATGTATTTTGTAAAGTGCTTCTCTGCTATACGAGAGGACTGCTATTAATGAATTTGCTACAATAATTTGCTGGATATTTTTCTCCTTGTTAGCACTGATTTGTTAAGAAGTCAGCAGTAAATCTAATAACAGCGAAAGTCCTATAAGACATGAAGTTCTTATGACCAATTCAACATTATTTGTTGACAGACGTCGTACGAAAATAAAGACGTAGACAAATATTCGGGAAAGAAGAGAATTAGTTAACAGACACTCTTATGCCTGTCTCATTTCTTTGTTACACACACACACACACACAGGTGCGTGTATATATGTATTTATATATGTCTGTTTTATCTTTGTATCTTTCTATATATATATATATATATATATATATATATGTATGTATATATGTATGTATGAATATATGTGTATGTATACTTATACATGCACATACATGCATACATACATATACATATATATACATACATACACACACACACACATACATATATATATATGTATATATATATATATATATATATATATATAATATATATATATATTCATGCGTGTGTGACTGTTTGCATATAAAGATATCACTGCAATTGAATTTTAAGATACATTCTGTTAAACATTTCAATTTTCCAAGTCGTTTTTAAAATTATATTTTTCCACCAGAGATGCATCATTTTATTAGTGGATTCCTGAATCTAATGGAAGATTTTGTATGGAAACTATCATAATCAGCTACGCCGCAAGAGATCTTTTGTGCTTAAATCATTTGTTATCTCCGTGACTTCAACGGTATCCTTATAGTGCGCCGAAGATACAACCAAAAGTTGGCGAAGACACTTCGGCTATAAACGCTTCAAATGATTGATATCTTTTGGGTGTAATGTCCATTTTCCCCGATTATAATAAAACACACAATATGCACGCTTTAGAAAGAAATGTTTTCAGTTTTCTTTTGCATATAATGTTAAGACCATAGTTAAGGTTATAATTTTTCTGAAGATTCAATATGTGTGTGTTGGTGAGTGTTTATATGTGTGTTTGTGCATGTGTGTGATTATGTGTGTGATTGTATGTATATGTATATGTGTGTGTATGTGCGTGTGCGTGCAACTGTTTAATGTATGACTAAGCCTGAGAGACTACAAAGAAAAGAGTCATGCCTTCTTGTTACTTATATATCGATCTCTATTAAATCCCGCTCAATCAGTGCACGATTTTGGGTTAAAATTCCTCCCACCAAAAATTGTCTGTAAAACATTTAGGGAAATTTCTTTACCTTTCAGTAGTTTTTTCTGAAAGTGAGCAACTCCTCCAAACGACAATTTCTTGATGTGGTTCCCCAGTCATGTACATTTCACATCCATTCATTTGTCAATTGCCTCAAAATATATAAAAGCATTTTTTGTGAGCCTAGAGAAGTGTCACGACTGGTTATTGTCAACTTTCCATATAGATTGAAACGAGAATCTTACTAATGCTATAGAAACTTATAAGGCAACGAATTGGCTGATTTGTAATAGAGTCAAGCAGATTTCCTTCAGGTATTTGTTCCATGTTTCAGAGTTAGAAATTCAAACCCCTCCCGTGGTCTACTTTATCTATTGTCGTTTCACTGGTTTATATATATAATGTTGTCATCAATTAATGTTGTCCTTCATTTTATCTGAATTGCCATCGCTTACAGGCTATCGAGGGAGGCACGTCGCAATAGAATGATGTCAGAAAGCATAGGCGGCACTTCTAATATAAATTAAAACGTTCAGAAAACTTGGTTAAGCTGAATAAATTGTAAATTATTGAGGCTGTAAAAGGATCATCTTATCGGCAAAAGATATCCTGGTTAAAACGTAATGTTCTATAGGGAGTCGTTTTTGCTTATCCACAGGACATATTTATAATAAAATGTATTTCCTCTGTAACTGTCACATGTTTTATTTAATTTGGGCGCTGCTCACCTATACAGTAACCATTAACCATCATTTTATACCACATATCATTTGGTTTTAGATAATATATCTATTTAAACAAGCTACAATTTGGGGATCCGCCCTACCATCCAGATCGAGATTACTTTCCATCCAGATATAGTACAGATAGAGTGATCATTTCATTAGTTTGTTGTGCGTCACTGAAAACATACATTCTATATGGTGTATTCTATAAAACTTACATTCTTATTCTATATCATGAACAAAACACCCATGTTTCCAAGGGTGAATTATTCAAACTTCAAAGTATTCTCAATACATATCTATGATACTCCCTCACAACCTGTGCTCGTGATAAGAGATGAACATATTGTTAGCCATCAAGGGACAGGCTCAACTGCTTAAGTTCATACAACTGACAAGCAAATATATGGTATTGAGCAGAATATTTGCTGTAACCAATTTTTTATACCGAGACGAACATACACATGTGTACACTTTCAATAAAATAAGATCGGAAGCCATGAGAGCAACTACCAAGAACTGCATCATGGCTATTGTTATTATTATAATATATTTGTGTGTGTGTGTGTGTGTGTGTGTGTGTGTGTGTGTGTGTGTATGGTAGGCACCACAAGCTTATTTCCCCAGTTGGACACCAAACGGATCCCCTTTCGCTGTCATCTTTAGGCGTGAATCGATAAGAATATAATTTAGTGTTAGGAACAATTTATGTAATTATGCTCTCCACTATAATTTTGTAGCCCATTGCAAAGAATAAAATAATTTTACTATTTCTTTAGTATTTCATTGTATAAAGAGAGAAAAATTTTGAGTACGAACACGCGGATATCAAGCTTAACATCTCCTCTCGGGAGTTCGTTGAATAACACTAACACCTGGAAAAAACAAAATCTTTAATGTGTTTACGAGTATTATAACCTATATAGTGTCGTAATGTGATACTTCACTAATTAAAAAAAAACATTAATCTAAAACTGGTTATGTACTTCAGGTTATGATGATGATGTTGATGATAACGACGACGACGACGACGATGATGATGATTATGATGATGATGATGATGATGATAATAATAATATTGATGCGTTGCTATTTTACTCAATAACATCAAAAGCATCATCATCAATAAAAACAAAAGAAACATCAACAAGCAGCAGCAGCAGCAAAAGCAAAACCCAGCAACACCAATACAAAAAAAGAAGTAGGAAAAGAAGAACAGCAACAACAAGGAGGAGGAAGGCGAGGAGGAGGAAAAGTGGAAGGAAAAGAAGAAAAGGAAGTAGAAGAAGAGAAACAAGAACAAGAACACGAAGAACAAGAAGGAGGAGGACGAGGAGGACGAGGAAGAAAAAAGGAAGGAGAAGAACAAAATAGAAAAACAAAAACACGAAGAAGAAGAAGAAGAAGAAGAAGAAGAAGAAGAAGAAGAAGAAGAAGAAGAAGAAGAAGAAGAAGAAGAAGAAGAAGAAGAAGAAGAAGAAGAAGAAGAAGAAGAAGAAGAAGAAGAATCTTCAAGCTCTGCCAAGGGAAGGCACGTAGAGAAAGAGGTCGCAGATATCGATTAAAGGACTTTGACTGACAAATAAACGATTGACTGTCTAACCAGTACTTTAAACAAACAATCGACAAGTTTCTTTCTTATATATTTAAACAATTGACTAAAAATGAAAAAAAGTGATATTGAGCTAGTGCGTGTATTCTTATT
Organism: Octopus sinensis; assembly: GCF_006345805.1. Lineage (NCBI taxonomy): Eukaryota > Metazoa > Mollusca > Cephalopoda > Octopoda > Octopodidae > Octopus > Octopus sinensis. Next base: position 114,098,787 of record NC_043001.1, on the reverse strand, counting down.
TTTGGGCGTAATGATCTTCCCAAGGTACAAAAGATTTGTTTGAACACCCGAATTCACATCAAGAATCTTGATAACAAAATACAAAAGCGAAGTATATATATATCTATATATATATATATATATATATATATATATATATATATATATATATATATATATAATGGGAAGGTTTACGAAAATAAACAAAAGACAAAGGCAGGTGGAGTACAAAGAAGCAATTGTATTAGTATGGCGCTCAGGAATAGAAATAAAACAAGTCTTTTACGTTTCGAGCCTACGCTCTTCGACAGAAAGATACACAGAAAAGAAACAAGGAGAGAGAGAAAATGCGTGTAGGAGCTAGCGATCCAACATGGCGTTCTGATTTCAGGCAGAAGTCAGAGGTCAGAGGTCAGACGTTAGACGCTAGAGGGATAGTAGGGGAGATAACAGGGTCAAGTGACTGTCAGTGAACAGGTCGTGGTCTTAAAGCGACGAAAATATTTTGACAAATTAAACTTAAATGTTGAAGTGAATCGAACGGCTTTTGTGTGTTTCTTAAATGGCTTACAAACACCTTCCACCCTGCAATTGTTATATATATGTATATATATATATATATATATAAATATTACACTCAATCATACATATATGCAATCATATATCAGTTTAAGAAATTATGATATATTTAGCCAAAAAGATGAAATGCGGTTTTGAGAATGGTGTGTAGGCATATATATTTATAGTTTTTGCTATGAGGTCTCCTAATTGTTTCCTTCTAAAGGGTGTTTATGGTGTTTCAACATATATTTATTTTTCTCGTACTTTTACATTGATTTTTATCACATAAATATAAAATTGATTTATTTACTTTTACTCTATTTCCTATGATTAATTCATTTCCTACGCTTTCGACTAGTGTATTGAACGATTTCTGGTGCTAAAGGCGTAACGCAACGATATCTTTTACGAGAGATGTATTGTTAAGCCTCGAAAGATTAAATGATACAAAGAGGTGTGTTTGATAGCTTTTTGCTTACTATTAATCCTTATCTAAATAGACGTATTTCACGGGCAAATACACTGTATTAAAATCGCGTTTTGCATCGGTTTCATATTGCCATTCGTAATATTCAATCACCTAGTTGGTGCGAGAGAAAGAGAAGTAGGAAGATGACATATAATACAAACATATATCCATCCATACATATATACATATATGCATACACCATGCATACACCATGCATACATATATATGTATGTGCTTCTCTCGAAGAAAATTTTTGTGCTACACTTCTTTTAAAAAGTGCTTCTACTGCGTATATTATATATGCTTCTACTGCCTACATTAAATATTTTTATATGCATTTATTATGTTCTTCCTTGGATCTAGGTTAGAACACATTTCTTTCTTTATCAACAAAAAATCTTGAAATAAAACTTAATAATAACATACATACATACATACATACATACATACATAGGCTAATCAAAATATGTTTGTGACAAAATTCTAAAGGCACATTCAATGCAATTATTGCAGAGAAAATATAATGGCTTACGGTAAAAAATTTTTAAAAACCACCATATTTTGCACCATATTATGTTTAAAAATGATTTAAACATAAAGCGTTATGGTAGATATACTACCGGGGGAAAATAAAAACAGTAGAAGTTGGCTGAACATAAAAGGAAAACGAAATGAAGAAATGAAGACATTTTAAGAAAGGAAAACATTTAGGTAATTAATTCGGTATGTATGCTTGAGTGTATATGGGTGTGAGTGTCTCTCTGTTTGTGTTAATGTAGGAGAATGGATGAGAAAGAGAGAGGGGGAATGTGTGTGAGTAAGAGAGTACAATGTCTATATACCAGTGAAATATGTGAGTGCAGTTTTAATGAAATTCAGATATATTTTTACTTCTTACAAAATATTAGATTAAAAGAAAAAGAAATTTTAACTTTGTTGTTATGCTGTTCAAATTATAGTGACGACAGAGATCATATGTTATCAGTAGTAGTAGTAGTAGTAGTAGTTGTTGTTGTTGTTGTTGTTGTTGGTGGTGGTGGTGGTGGTAGTGGTGGTGGTATAAGGTTTGTGTGTGGTGTTGGTGGCGCTGGTGGCGCTGGTGGTAGACTGTGGCGGTAGAGGCATAACATAAGTGTGCCATTTATAGTAGACCATATGTAATTTTCGGGGTTATGGCAATGTAAATACAGAAGTATTTATTGGTTGTACTATTATAGACGTTGTCGCTTTAGTTATTACGTTCCTTTAAATTATTTATGTACTTGTTATTATTGTTGCTTTGATATTTACCGTTGTTGTTGTTATTGTTATCATTGCAGTAGCGGTGGTAGCACGTCGGTGGTCGAATGTAAAATGTTGTGATGTTTGTAAAACAGTGCGGCTGAAATTAATAGAAAAACTCCAAGAGTTTAATTTATAGTTGTCGTATTTAAACTGAATAAGGAAACTGAAATAACATTCGTACGTTGTCGCAGTGAATGAACATGGCGGCTAACAGAATTAATGAATGTTCGAGCGAATAACAAATTACACATGGTGATGTGTCTTAGTAAATATGTGGCGTATATGTTTATGTGTAACTTTCTATTTATATGTTTCTGCGTGTATGTTTGTCTTCGTATAAATTTTTCTCTATGGTGCTTACTTCGCATATATATATATGTATATATATGCATGTAGTATATACGTGTCTGTTTATGTGTAGTCGCGTATTTTTAGGAAGATTGTCCATGAAGTTATTCAGATATTCTTAGCCTGTGGGTGTCTGTTTTCATATCATGCCTCAGGTATATTACTGTTTGCTTGTGGACAAGATTATACTCACACACACACACACACACATACACACATATATATATATATACAGTTATATATATATATATGTGTGTGTGTGTGTATTTATATGTATATATATATATATATATATATATATATATATATATATATATATATATATATATATATATAATATATACAGATAGACAGATATACATATGTATATATATATATATACATATCAACGCACACATATATATATGTATGTACGTATATGCATGTGGGTGTACATGTCTCTATGTCTCTGTATATCTCTATATGTATATGAATATGTGTGTATTTACACACAGAAATAAAAATAATTGAACGATTGATAGATAGTGAGAGAGTGAGGTAAGAGAGAGTAAGGAGTTCTTTCTCGAGGAACTAGTTGCATTGGAATACCGATGAAGTTAGAAGAGGCATTAGTTCGTATTCTATCACCAGTACTTTTGTTGCTTTTGATGGTATTGTTATTTCTATTGTTTAGCAACGTGTTATTCTGAATGAGCAAAGATATAATCAAATATACTTAATCCTTGACAGTCAAATGATTTTTTGATACCTATAGACTTAACCGAACAATCTTCCCCATTTTTAAGACGTTAAGTGTAGTTTGAATAATTTTTGACTCTTATCACTAGCAGACAGAGCCACCATATAGATCCTAGTTTTAAGATGTAGCACGTCTTTGGCTTAGACAATTATCTGTTAACATAGACTTTGAAGTTATAGACTAATATTATCAGTGTGCCCATACAACCAAACTCTGAGCAGTGAATTTGTATAGCTATTGGAAGACCGGTCTAAATGCTTTGCAGTATTTTTCTGGAACTTACCGTTCTGACAGTACTGGCACTAATGACTGAAACAACACTAGTGCCAAATGATGTAGGCATATGTCAACTGCCTTTCTCCTTGATAAACATAAGTGTTTTAAAGAAGGAGGCATATATTCATATGTTGCCGCCATTCTTCCAGGAAAATGTTTTCCAAGTTTGTATGCACATAAACAGCGTATAATTCGATTTAACCACCGGAGGCTATCGTTTGTCCATACAATCTATGGTTATAAGTAACGAAAACATTGTAACAAAAGAGAATGTTTGGATAATACTAAGATTAAACGGAAATCCTCACTTCATTTGAATTTGAAATAGACTAACTGCCGTCTCCAAACGGGAACTGTTTCTAATGTGTGAAACTACATGAAAAATGGGAAGATCATTCAACATCGCAGAATGTTTAGAATAGCGTAATCTCATTAATAAATATAAAGGCATTTTTGTCAGCAGCACCACAACTTTGCTAAGAATTCTTTACCAATTGGTTGTTCAGTTCTATATTGAAGAGATGAGGTATTATGTACATTGTTTACATTATTTACATTATTTAAATTTGACGGATATTTGTCCTCAACTTGTTTGTTATTAACACAACGTTTCCGCTGATATACCCTCCAGCCTTCAACAGATGTCTTGGGGAAATTTAAAACCTGGTATTTTTCGATATTGTTGTTGTTATTATTATTATTAATATTATTATTATTATTATTATTATTATTATTATTATTATTCAGGTCACTGCCTGGAATCGAACTCGGAAAAGTGGGGTTAGTAGCCCGCGCTCTTAACCACTACGCCATATTTAAGTAATGTAAATAAGTTAAAGAATTGATTGTTATTTATTATTTTCATATGAAATCAACGTAGGGAGATAATTTCATAAAGTGTTCATTATACATCGTTTGAAATATATTTACTCCTATTAAACCTATGCATATCTGTTATTTTTCATTTATGTCTGATTACCCGTTCTTAAGTTTAAGACAATTTTGGCTGTATATATTGAACGAAATGGGACGTATTTTAAGATGATAATCGTTTGTTTATCTGTCTGTGTGGGTATTTGTGAAATTTAAATATTTTATCGAGTACAAAATTTAATATGGAATGTATAAATTATATCGTGAAGTATGTTTGCCACTTAAATGTGGTTAACCCTTAAGGGTGGATGCTACTGTAGCTTGTAGCCCCAGGAGGACATATCCTTCAGCTGGCTATTGACACACTTTCTGTGCCCTATCAGTATTTGCAAAGGGAAGCCATTCTTCCCATCTTCAATCTGACATGATACACACGGACTCGAGTTTCTGGGTATTGACCCGTCATCAGCGTGTGACAATCACCGATTGCCGAAGTGGCTCCCCTTTGCAATTATATATATCCTTTTTCTATTGACGAAAAGTCACTGATATCGAAAAAGTGTAAACAAGCAATAATAAATCTCTGAGCGAGGTATAAACAGTAGCAGTATGACATCGTGAAGTATATTTGCCACATAAGTGTGGCTAATCCTTAAGGGCACAGAAAGAATGCCAATAGCCAACTGGAGAAGGTGTCCTCCTGGGGATACAAGCTACAGTATCATCCACCCTTAAGTGTTAGCTACATTTAAGTGGCAAATATACTTCACGATGTCGTGCAGCTACTGGTTATACCTCGCTCAGAGATTATTATAAATGAATATTTATTGTTATAAAAAAGACGCTCATGAATTCTGAACTTGCTCTGGACATATTACTCTGGACACATCACATTACATCGGAGGATACGTGCTAAACCTTCGTAAGATAACTTCAAAACAAATGTAATAGAAACGCTTATACACTGGCAACGCGGACCCTTGTAACCACTTTTATATTATGAACCGGGGCATATAATTTCAGCGGACATCATAGCAATTATATGTGGTATTGCGAGTCGACAAGGTAGTTGCTATGTACCCATCGATACAAATAACAGAAACATATATTTCTAACCACCCCTTACCATCTGTATCATAGAGTATTTGGGCAATATAACTCCAAAAATAGATAATGTTCGAGAAAATAAGCTTGCTAATCCTCGCCTGTATTCGCGGTAAACAACAATAGCCACAACAACATGAACCACAGAAACATCAATATATTTCATGATGGGATATTTTTAATTGTAATTTCAGATAACTGCTCGCCCGTCAGAATCTTATAGTCGTTGCTTTGCCACTTTAGTGGAAGATTATTATCCATTTAATCTCTCTAGTCACAGAAGGCCGGCAAAGGTTTTAAGTACATCCATTACTTTAAAATGATCTAACCGGATAAGATAGTAAGATTCTTAACTATTCAATTAGTAAGGGTCACGTGGTCAAAGAAAAGACCGAGAAACTTCTACCAGTAGTATACTGTAACTGAATGTACCCCTCTTTTACATTGCTTTCACATCAATGACGCTAGAGTTGCAGACATCATAGCCGGCAAGCAGAATATGGTCACCCGTTTATCCCAGGTTTGGTACTTAGCCCTATGCCCAGAAAAGCGCTTCTCTGAAATTCCATCCCTAGTCACATCTTTTCCGTGAGTGTTAATTCAGTTTCAAATGAAACGTTAATGGCATCAATGGCGGTCTAGAATGCTCCATGCCATTCTATAAAAACCAAAATATATATATGTTGGTATGCCTATTTAACGAAGCATCTGATTATATGCAAACGTGTATAGAGATTACGAGGAGATTTAAGTAAAACAACCAAGTAATACATTTATTGTATGATAAACGCGTGATTTGTTGGCTCGAAATACTAAAAGAAATTATGACTATATGTTGGCAACAGCGAGTGTGGAGCAGATGTTTACGAACACACGCACGGGCAGAAACACATCGATGCACTCACAGATGCACGAGCACAGATATATGGTTGTGTGTGTGTGTGTGTATACATATATTTATATATTTGCGTATATATATATAATAAATAATAAATAATATATATATGTTAATGTGTGTGTGTGTGTGTGCGTGTGTGTACATGCATTTATGTGTACAAGACATCACCAACGGTGCAAATAACATGATATACGGAAACAAGAAAAAATGGAAAAGAAGACAAGTAAACACAACGAAATGACCGGTCAACAGTTGTCGGTGGTCTATCTACTCCTCATTTCGAGCACTCAATAACAATATGAGTCTTCAAAGACAGCTACTCCCATAATTTTTTTATTAAAATTTAGGATTTATGGAGGGTCAAAGTTGAGAGCAAAAAAATGACACTGGATACATACAAAGAAACCGAACGAAAACAAACATGGAGGTCTTTAGATAAGAATGAGAGGAAAGTAGTGAACGCTAGTGAAGGATTTTTTTAAAAAGAGAAAAGACAGACGAGAGTGAATGAGAAAAAAGACAACCGTTCTTTTAAACGTCCGAGCAGGAAAAGAAAGATCGTCACATTTGATATATATATATATATATATATATATATATAATTAATATTATCAGGGTAATAAAAATTTTAGAAATTTCTACTACCAGTGGCCTAGCGTAAAAAAAGTTAGTCAATAGACTATATATTATTCATATAAAATACAGTGTACATCAAGACACATTAAGAAGCTTCCATCATAGGAATCCTTTACGCTAGAAAGTACAGTTAAAGTCCAAACTACTAATTAGGGATAAATTCTCGAAGGGAATGAAATATAAAAACATTTTCCATCTAATTCCTGGACCATGGTTTCTGGCTTATTTTAGTAAATGCCTGCTGGGTATCTTTCTGCTGGCCACAGTTTCGTGGTCTCCGTTTCAACGTTCCATGCCACGTTTTATAACCTTTACAGTGGTCACACAGCATTGAGCATCAGTCAATGTGTCACTGTTTTCATATCCGTTGCGAATCATCGTGATGCAAGAAACCCTTTTCCAATATCCATATGATTTCCTCTCCACTTTGTCAGCTAACGTTTTCGTAACTACAAGCTTATAGTTTATGCTCTCCAACACCTTGAAAAGTCATCAAATATAGCCCGAAAACATTGTATATACATACATTTTTGTATGTGTAGGTGTGTGTATGTAGGTGTGTGTTTTTGTTTTACTCTACGGAAAAATCGTTCCTAACAATATGACATCTTCCAGTGCAGTATTAAAAAAATATTTACGCTATGATCATGTAGTTCATATGTCGATAAGATACTGGTATATGATAACATAATAATAATAATCCATTCCCAATTTTTGTTTTCGTTAATGTGTATGTAAATCGTTGTATTTTCTCTGGAAGACATTCAAGAATCCAGTGCTAAGCAAATCTTTATATGTGTATAAGTATTTACATAAGACAGAAACATTCTTATTTTCACCGCCTCCAAAGATCTTCGGTTGAGATTCAGCGTGTGTGTCTCTCCATGATATTCCGATATTTCACTGAAATATCATGCAAGTGATAACTTACAGTAAACAGAAAATGAGACATGGGAACGAAGAGGTAGAATCATTAACGCACCGAGAAAAACGCTTACATGATAGAAAGCAATACCGCTCTGAATTTTTTCAATAATGTTCATAATAAAAGATATTGAGTAGAATCTGTCTGGGAGGAGTCGAAGCTGAAATATGAAAATTAAAACGACTCTACTTTGTTCACCGTTTAGAGAGAAAGCGAAGGTAAAATAGGATACACTCTTTACTGAATTCATAAGATTACTTCTCTTTGGTTGAGACAACAAAATATTTCCTAAGACACTGATTACAAAGTTTGGTACAAGGATAGCAATTCCGGGGGCGGGGTTAAGTCGATTGCATCGACCCCACAACTCAACGGATACTTATTTTATCGACCTTGAAAGGATGAAAGGCAAAGTCAACCTCGGCAAATTTTAAAGACGAACGAAGTGCCGCTATGCATTCCGCCCGGCGTACAAACGATTCTGGCAGATCGCCGCCTTGGGATTCCTTTAAATATTCTGAACTGATTAACTGGAACCGGTCATATTTAATCATGACACCAGAGGGGCTGTGACTCTCAATGAAAGCTAGTGATAATTATTTTAAAGAACATTTTAGAAATTGTCAACAATAATTTTCCTGAATTTGGGCTCAAGAGCAATAATTTTGAGCGGAGTTGTTAGTGGGTACTATCACATCGACACCAATACTTGTGTAGCTTATTATTTTATGAAAACACTTGCAGCATAGCCCGGCGTTGCCCGGGTATGTAAGAGCCCCTAGTAGGCAATGACTAATCCCAATCTAGTCCTTTCCCTCTAGGGAACGAAGGCGCATGTGTAGGTTGCAACGTCTTCTCTTCACTCGAATACTTCTGTGTATACAATGTTCCTAGCTGTCTCTTTGGGCGAAAACATGAAAACATCATTGTGCCTCCCAACGCGTGAACAGCCCACGTACAGCACAGAAAATGTGTTGCATATAAAAGGCTTAGATTCTCGACCCCATGTCGAATTTATCGATTTTTTCAGAACTGGGGGAACTTTTCAAAGTTGTCGCTGCGTTAGATTTGAAGTATGACATTGGGCTATGTGTGTGTCAAGTTTCATCAGAATCGGTTGAAAGCCGTGGTCAGGGTGAGGGTACAACCTGACAGACACACAGACACACAGACAGACAAACTGCCGTTTATATATAGAGAGATAAACGCTGAAATACAAAGTTGACATCGACAGTATTTGAAGTCACTTTGTAAAAGAACCAGAACATTCAGGGCTCATTGCACATGAGCGTGTGTCGCTGCCTATAGATGTCGGGTTTTAGCTGACAATAAAGCATTGCAACACCGTCTTCCGTGCAGTTGCCTCCGGAACATTGTTTTGGATGGCGACTTTTGAACGTCTCCCATTTACCTTCACGACCTGATTCACCTGTGTCAGACGGGCTTTCTTGTTGTTTCAGGAGAGAGAGAGAGAGAGAGAGAGAGAGAGCGATAGTGTTTTCCGTCGCCTTCCCAGCAAACGATTCCTTGAGCATGGAGTACCTCACAACCACCACCTTCTCATCGACATTATTTGTTATTGCTCTTGCTCGTGCTATGGTTGTGGTTGTTAATGTCGCCATTATTATTACTTTTGCCGCAATAAAGCATTTTTCCCTTTGTTGCTGGTGATACTGCTGTTTTTGTTGTTGTTGTTGCTGCTGATGTAGTTACTGTCGTTTTGGCAGGTGTGGTTCCTGTCCTCTTTTTTTTTTGCCGCTGGTATTATTGTTGCTCGTGTTGGTATCGTTTTTGTATCCATTTTTTTTGTCGTTTTTGTTCTTGTTCTCGTGCACGCTTTTAGTTGCACCTGATGTTTCCCCGCTATCTTATCGTTCAATCTATTCCTGGATATGTTGATGTTATCAAATTTTGAAGCAGGCAAAAGAAAAAATGAAAACAAATAAGATAAGTACACTTTCGGGCACGGTTGAATATAACCCTCTTCCTCCAGCAAAGCTGTATATAAAGGAACTCTACAAATTGTTCCTATAATAAAGGGTCCATCGGGAACTCTAAGCAAAGATATGGACAAATGGTCGAAGGAGATTGAAATAGAATGTCCTGTAAATCTTCTACTGAAATTTTGCCGCTCAGGGAAAGGAAAGATTATCAGAAGAATCCTAAGCACTTAAATTAATGAAAGCTAGTAGATACTTAAGGTTTCAGGTAGTAACCAGCTACCCACATAAATCCTGCCAAGCAAAAGACCGAACGTCAAATTCATAATAATAATAATAATAATAATAATAATAATAATAATAATAATAATAATAATAATAATAATAATAATAATCTTACCATAATGGGCGTGATCTCCGTCTCTCTGTCTATACCCTCCTGACAGTCAAATGGCTTGACCAATGTTCACGATGTTTTTCGGGGTTACGTAGGTGATCAGGTAAGTTTTTAGCGACAAAAAAATGTGAAAAAGAATGATCATTTCGTGGATATTGAGGGCGAAGTTTCAGTTTATGGGTTTACAAAAAAGTAAATAAAATGTAAGGGGAGATAACTCCTAATAAAAGAAGCGAAGGCAAGTAAATCAACTTACTTCTCCACTGAATTATGCCATAAGCTCTATTAAGGAATGATTGTGATGGATTTGGCTCATCTTTTATCGGTGTATGACTACTATGAACTTTGTCAATAACGATTGTATGCTTAAGGCTGTGTAATCCTTTGATAAATTCTCCTTCGTTCCACGCCATTATGGCCTGGAAACGGAAATCAGGAATTGGTAGAACTAGCAGGAGAGCTGCTGCTATAAAAAATGAGACAATCTAACAGTGAATACAGACAAGCCCAATAGAATAAGGATACGGAAGTTCATATAATTCGCCGTGATACAGAAGTGAGAGCGTCGGAACAGAGCAGGGATATGCTAGCTCGCCAAATAAACCGGAGAAATCCTCAAATGAGAGCTTGGGAACAGAGCAGGAACACGTTAGCTCGCCAAGTAACATGGAAAAATCTCTAAAAATCAAGACAAGTGCAAATACAAATGAATGATAATGCCTTAGTAAGCATTTCCTTCGCTGAGTATGACAATGAACGGGTTACAGATTACAATTTCTTTGGAATGCAGGAAAATTTGATAGAAAGTAACATTCCGCTCTCACTACCGCGACAGCTTGGGTGATTATATATGTCCACATTGTTATTCGAAGCACTGGCCAGCAGAACCACTTTCAGCCGCAATTCATTCACAATTTGTTGGCAGGTATTTTGTGGTTATGGAACGATAACAATTTCATAAGAAATATTCGAGCGTATAATAACGCACTCGCCTTTGCGGCCATTGGTTGTGTTGTCAATACATCTTAAGGTAACTAGCTATGAAAGTAATGACAACTTACGTTAGCTTTACTTAATACATATATTTTAGTAATATTTATTAATTACACATCTATTTAAATTAATTAGAATAACTGAATATGTTAATTTACAATTTTTTCCCATTAAATTACTATCGCTCCGGTTTC
>NC_043001.1:114082171-114084671 GCF_006345805.1 Octopus sinensis | reverse complement strand
TGAAAGAAGTAAAAGCGTAAAAGAGTAAAGAGTAGGGTCTTTTCCTGCCCTGTCTCAGACCGGTATTTGAGGTCATCATCAGACTTCCTAACACTATGTAACTATCTCCACCCATTGCCTTTGCTTATTGTTAGGACACTGGAGAGCTACATTGATATATTCACTTCAATCCTTATCTGCAAACTTTCTGCACATTTGCTGACCATGTTCTTAACACTGAAAACGGATCAAATAAGATCTGACAATTGGATGTTTTTTTTCAATCTTTGTACAGAGATATGCTAATGCCAACGTTTTGGCTTCAAACCCTAAACGGAGGATAAGGGTGACATGTAGGTGTATCAAACCGACAAAAACATAAAAACAACAAAATATTTTACTGAAGGGTAAAGACGTGCTAAACTCAATTCCCCCTCCTACCCTAACGACTTCAAACTGTCCATCCCTTACACACAGTTCCTCCGTTTTCGCCGGCTCTCTAGTGACGACCATGACTTCGAGATGCAGTCCTTACTCATGGCTCGCCATTCGACCCAACGGAGGTACCCAACTCCACCGTTATCCAAACTGATTTCGGTTGTGCACTAAGGCTGAAATTGGGGCTAGTCGACCTAATCGAATCTAGTGCTCAACTGGTACTTATTTCATCTATCTCATAAGGATGAAAAGCGAAGTCGACCTCGGCAGAATTTGAACACACAACGTGAAAGACAGACGAAGTGCCGCTAAATATTTTGTCCGACGTCCTAAAGATTCGGCCACCTCTCCACCTTAATATCGACTTATAATAAAACCAATTTCATATTGAACTGAAGCAATACACAAAACATTTTGTAGAGTATCTATTTATTATTCTTTCACATGTCTCAGTCGACCGAAACTTCGAAGTCACTGACAATGCTGTTCTTTTAGAGAATATATATATATTTTTATACTGGTATGTTTATATATATATGCATGTGTGTAGGAAAGTCGTGTCCTGGCACCAACATTGAACATCTGCGACAAAAACGAATCGGCCAACAATCAAGCGAGGAGGAAATAACGCGTGTAACCCAAGCCTTAATTTCAAGACTGTCATATTTGTTTTGATAGCTTTAAGCCGATCTAATCAATAACTGCACGTGACAATCATTCCATTAAGTTTTCCTATTAAATTTATCTGAAGAAATTTATAGATATTTGATATAATGTCTCCTTTCTAATGGAATAACCCCTTAACAGAATAAAAGGCTAAGAAATATTCATTTCTCACAAGAGAACAGGAATTTCATTCGAAATGTCCAAATTGCTTAACATCGTTGTTATCTGTCCATTTCAATGTGCTGTATGGTGCGTTGTAATAAAATCATTATGGAATCGTAAGATCATCTTCAAAACGCTATTAGTTAATACTTAACCTTTATTTGAACTTTGTGCACACACGCTGTTACACACACAGAGAATTTATATATACATGTGTGTGCCTGAGATTTGTGTGTGGTGTTTATATATACATATATATGTGTGAGTGTGTGTGTGTATGTGTATACATATATACATGTGTGTACATATATACATATGTATGTATGTTATGTATATAAGCGTATGTATACATGTTTGCATGTATGTATGCATATATGCATGTATGTACTTATTCATGTCTATACGTATAAGCAGTATTAAGCTTCAGGTTAAAGCGACCCGACTTGCCAAATGCTATCACGTGACATTGAATTAGTTATTAGCAAGCAGTGATACAGTAACATTCAAAAGTGACAGCATAGACTAACTGTATCCTTATAAATGACAGATTTCATTCCTAAGTCAATCCATCTGATTTAAAATCCTCGGTTCAATTACATGCCTTTTTATAATTAGAATCATTCGTTAAAGGAGGACAATTATGCTTAATCCTAAAACTTAATTCATGTGATAAACCCCGGTTGGCTATTGTCGCAAGAGGAATAGAACACAGAATTACTACAATATGAAGGATTTATTATGGCGTAAATGTGAAGATTTGCAACGTGGTCAACAGTTTCTAGAAAAAGTATTCCAGGTTATTTTCAAATCCATTTCTACAGATTAAAAACAGGGATAATATAATCTGAGATATACTTAGTTTGATAATAGATGTAATGGCTATGGATGGTATGTTTTTTTTATTGCAAGACGAGATCAGGGCTGATTTGATGCAATTTTAAGCGCAAAAGCTACTCGTAGTAATACCCATTGTTACCCAAACGGATTATTCCTTGAGTGCATCATATAAGATTATGTGTATAAAACAAGGAACCCTGCATCACAGGATGCTGGGTATCAACTTACAGTCAGTACAAATATCAATTTGGATAATTCAAGTAACAAGTACTAACTTTAGACTTAGAATTCTTATTCTGCACTAGGGGGAAGAGATGGCAGAATCGTTAACGCACCGGGAAAAATATAATGCTAAAATGTATGTATGTATATATCTTTCTTTCTTTCTAATCTTTTTACTTGTTTCAGTCATTTGACT
>NC_043001.1:114022171-114077171 GCF_006345805.1 Octopus sinensis | reverse complement strand
GGTTGGTTAGCAAGCTACTTACCACGCAGCACTCCTGCGCCTATGCACAGCCACTCCAGCGCCTATGTAACAAATGTTGATCATGATGGAACTTGAACTGAGAACATAAAGACATGCAAAATGCCGCTAAGCATTTCGTCAGGTATGATAACGTTTTTGCCAGCATTTAGTCCTACTGAATGATTTTTTTCATGAATAATCACAAATTTTACTTCATAAAGCAAACTCCAATATGCAGAAAGTATTGTATCGTGAGACAGGTGACGTACATGAGAATGCAAGAGTATTTTTTTTATAGGCATGGCTGAGCTCCCAACCAAAAATGACCATGCAACTAAAAATATTAGAATTTAACGGTTGAGTATTTAACAAGTAACTTTATTTTTTGCACTTTGACTGTCTGCTGCAGTGTCGTCTGCAATTTTCCAAGAATTATTCCTTCTGCCAAAAACTTATCGATGTATACCGCAATGATTTGGTACTATACCTTGAATATTTGTCATGAGATCTGATATTGCAGGAAACATACCAGTACTGCCTCCTACGCATCTCGTCTGCAAAATGTTATTTATATTTATAAAATTGATCAGACTAGTTAAAGTAGCCTCACTGGTTATATGCGTTGGAAACAAGCCAAACTCCGCTGACATGTACAAGAGAAGCAAAAAGAATGTATGAACAAACATTTTGAAAGTAGACAGTTCCTTTGAATTAATCTAACTATAATTAATCTAACTATTATCCGAATACATTATCCGCTTCATCTATCTGTCTTTATCATACATGATACACAGTTTTACCCACTATTATTTCCCTTCCATAGCTTGTTTACCCACTTAGATATTCAGTTAGAATAAGGATATATAAAAAGTCTCTTTCATATGATTTGCATTTTTTTTTCACTCACTTACATGTACATACATACATGGTGGCTGCCCCCTCGTTATCGAGTATGGCCATTGCACAAAGCTTAATCAATGTTGTTATCGTGCAATGCCTGTGCAAGAAGATTTTTTTTTAAAGTGAGGAAAGGCTGTGCACTGAGTCAATTCCACTTAATAAGCAACAGCAGCCATAATCCGAAATGTAGAACAAGTCAGCATCATCGGTAACCACATACATACATACATACATACATACATACATACATACATACATACATACATACATACATACATACATACATACACACAGATACATACATACATACACACATACATACATACATACATACATACACACAGATACATACATACATACATACATACATACATACATATATACATACACACATACATACATACATACATACATACATACACACATACATACATACATACAATGAAATGTAAGCACAACAGACCTGATATAATGATTTGGGATAGAGAAGAGAATCTGTGCACAGTTGAGGAAATTAGCTGCCCAGCGGATGTTAAGATAAAACTGAAGATCAGTGAAAAAGAGAATACCCTCGCTGAACTATTAAGAAATCTGCAGTTAATCTATCCAGACAACACGTTCCGGCTTGTACCTGTAATTATTGCGGCCCTGGGATACGGAACACACTGCCTAAATACCAACCTTGAGAAATTAGGCTTCTCAAAATCAGAAAGGAGAAAGCTGTTTCGAAGACTACAAATCTAATCATTCACTAGAACTGTAAACAAAAGTTTATCATTTAATTGTATAAGAGCATGTCTAGATATACAAATATATGTATGAGAATACATATATAAAACAAAACATACAAATATACACATATACATATATTAAAAATACCCTGTTGATGTTGTTGAAATTCCTATGAAGGGGCCGTGAATCTAGGTCAGAGACCGACTTTTTCTTTATTGGTAAGAAATCTTGAAATAAAACAGACAAGCATAATAACAGACAGACAGAATAATGACGGACAAATATTCATACATACATACATACATACATACATACATACATAACATACATACATACATACATACATACAAAGATTCCCTGTTGTTCATGTTGAAATTCCAATGAAGGATCCTTGGATCTAGGTTTGAAACCGGTTTGTTCTGTATTGGCAAGAAATCTGGAGATAAACTGAATAATGACATAACATACAAGCATATGCAGGTATATGTACATACACACGTACATACATGCATACAGACATACATATATATAAATATATACATACATACATATATACATACATACATACATACATACATACATACATACATACATACATACATACATACATACATACATACATACATACATACGTACATATATAGATGCAAATATGGCGCCGTCAACATCAGACGTGTAGGTGTAGAAGACCGTTTCAAATTTATTTTTGAACATATTCTCATACATTTATGCCGACTCTTGCACACTCAATCAGTAACTCATTTATTTTTCTAGTTATAAGTGAAATACCTTTTACTTGCGAATGTACCATTATTCAGACGGAATTATATAGCCTGCATCACGTGGAATTTCGCTAACATGATTATGACTGAAATTTATAACAACTATACCGATGAACATAGTACTACAGTACCAATGAGCTCTACTGTGTGTGCATGTGTGTGTGTGTGTGTGTGTATGTGTGTGTGTGCGTGCGCACGTGTATGTGTGTATGTATAATAGTGTGTATTCCTGCATGAAGATTGCACTCGCCATAAACTCAAGTCGCGAGAAAAATTTGAGAATATGGTCAATAATAAAAGACAGTATATTCTCTAAAAGTTATTGAGAAAGGATATCAATTCCATTTTCGAGTCAAAAATTTTCTTGAAAAACATGTATCTAAACATGTATTTGAATGTAGGGAATTATCCTTCAGTATATTTTCGACTGTTTTATATATCAACTGATGTCTTGCAAACAACTTGCACATGTAAGTGTTACGAGTTAAAAGCTCCGTATACCGGAAGCTAGCAAGTGTATGGGGTCATCAGGAGAGAATGCGCGCCGTTTCGGGGCCTACCTCTCGACGACATCAATGCGCACCGATATCAATGCTCACTGATATGAGGCCCCGCTTGCTATATCAGCTGGTTATGAAGAACTCAATATACTTCTAGCCATCGCTCATCGTCTCTTTTTAACCAAATCCAGTACATTTATATGATCGCCATATTGATTTGCTAGCTTCTGCACGCATTTTTTTCTCTCCTTGTTTCTCTCCGTGTTTCTTTTCTGTGTATCTTTCTGTTGAAGAGCGTAGACTCGAAACGGGAAAGACTTGTTTTATTTCTATTCCTGAGCGCCATACTAATACAATTGTTTGTTTGTATTCCACCTGCCTTCGTCTTTTGTTTATTTTCATAAAGCTTCCCGTTATA
Source organism: Octopus sinensis (assembly GCF_006345805.1). Taxonomy (NCBI): domain Eukaryota; kingdom Metazoa; phylum Mollusca; class Cephalopoda; order Octopoda; family Octopodidae; genus Octopus; species Octopus sinensis. The sequence goes on along the minus strand of NC_043001.1, from coordinate 114,073,839 downwards.
TATATATACATACATACATACAAACAAACATACAAATGCATGCATACATGCATGCATACACACATACATACATACATACATACATACATACATACATATAACCCCTTTTTAAAAAAATCATCTTTGTTCACTTCACTCGCTTTCAACCTGTGCTAACGAGGTAAATAATGTAGTTCTTAGAACCATTTAGCGTTTATTTCTAATAAGTGCCCTTATTATATATATATATATATAATATATATATATATATTATATATATATATATATATATATAATATATATATATAGTTAATCCAATCATAAACAAACAGAAAACACAACAACTTGAGGACGTGGAACAAGTATAGTGTTATTGGACAACTCAGGAAAGGAAAGAAAGAAGGAGGATTTAACGTTTCGAGCGGAGCTCTTCGTCTGAAGTAGAGAATAATGAAGAATCCAAGAAAGGGAAGGTGGAGAAAAAAGTCGCCAACGATACACACTCCGTCATTTGGGTACCTTAAAACTGATGATGCTTCAGAAGGTAATAAATTGCATAATTCTATATATGTGTATATATATATACATACACACATATATACATATATGTATCTATGAATATATTTATACATGCATTTATACATACATATTATTCTTAAATACAACATTAACCCACACAGTCACAGTATAAGTATCCATTAAATTATTCTGATATATATTGTAACATAATAATGGAGTTCATAGGAATTATGAGAAAACTTTTATATGTGTGCATTTTATCGATTCAAATTAATTTCGGAACGCAATAATAAATGAAAACTCGATCGTTTCTTAAGCTGTGGTACCGACATTATGAATATAGATAAGCAAATATTACGGTGCCTTTTTCAACTTAAGTTCAAGGAGTACATTTGATGTAAAAAAAGAAACTAAGCTTACAGATTGTGTGTGTGAGCGCGGGCGGATGTGCGTGTGTGTATACTTATGTCTCTGTATGTGTGGTATGTAAGCGGATGTGTGTGAATTTGGATTCCTTCTGTTTCTTTTCTTTTATTTTTCCTTTCATTTCCATTCTTTATGTTTTGACAATTTGGTATGTAAAATTTTAGGACGTTTTCATGACCGCATTTAACGTTTTTAATGCCTCCATAGCCCACTAACTATACAATTATTTTGTGTGTATTTTTCATATCTAATTTAATACTTGTTTGGTTTTTCATATCTTTGAATACTCCAAGGGTCCTTCGTTGGAATTTCAACATCAACAACAGGGAATCTTTGTTTATGTGTATGTATGTATGTATGTATGTATGTATGTTCCCATATTTGATTCCACAAAGTTTTTACCTTTGTTAGAGATATAATCAGGGTATTTAATAATTTCAACTTCGGTAAATCTACCATATCGAGTCCCATCTTTTCTTTTAGTCTATGTTTTCAGGGGAAGCAACTCTGCATGGGAATCGTTCAGTACATGCTAGACTGTGCAAAACACGACCTAGAAGATCATCGTCACTGGTGATGAGACATTGGTTTATGGTTTCTACTCGATGCGTTCGGTCATCTTGCGGGAAAACGAAATCCGACGAGGGTGCACTGCCCATTTGTATTCTGGGCGCAACAGCCGGGAACTGACGCAGCCTACCGTCACAAAATTTTTCATGCATGTGCAGGTATGATGGTATCTCTTTCCACTGAAAGGATTTTGCCCATTAATTATTGCGGGAAAAATGAAGTCGGTTACTTCTTGAAAGCACCTCGTATTAGTTACAACGCTTGGAACGAATATTCATTTGGGTACCTTAAAACTGATGATGCTTCAGAAGGTAATAAATTGCATAATTATAACTGACCTGGTTTCAATTGAATTTAAAAAGTTTAACCAATGTCTCACCTCACTGGAAATGTACTTCTTACTTTCCGTTGGTTGCCATGTTATGTGAGAAATATATTGGCTTATTTTAATTGGACTGTACTGTCTTTGCCAAATTACCGGTGATGGTTCTGTGAAGCTGCCAAATATGATGACGTTAACAAATTAATATTGATTCCGCGTTTATTCATATAACCCATTTCTACAAGTGAGTTCATACAGTTGATTGAATTGCACTAGTGATGTATTACTGGTTGAAATTGTATTGATTTTGAACTCTCTTAATTTAATTTGAACAAATCGAAACAGGAATGCAAAGCAGGAATGTCATAGAGTTTGAAAACAAATGTTTACAATAAGAGTATCAGCTTGTACGTATAAAAGGAAATGATATGTCAGAGAGGGATGTCTAACTTCATACGCAAGCAGTAAATATTGATGTTTTCGATGTAAAATTGACCTTTTTAAAGACACTTAGCTATTTACGAATAGTGAAAGGAAATAGTTATCAAGTATTCATCTTAATAATATGTTCGGGAAGATTTCAAGTTCCATCTGTTAAGAAGAGGAACAAAGTACCGCAGGTGGATAAGTTAGATGTAGTATTGTTTTCACGACTTGACCGTGTTCATAAGGCACTAAACGTTAGTTTCAGTACATTAGCACCACATTCAGTGCATAGACCCAAAAGCCTTGCGTTATTTGATTAGAAGTTCATATCTGTGTTCAAATCCCTCCGAGGTGAACATGCCCTTCACATATTCCACAGATGATCACATAAAATACAAGGCAGATATCTGGATAGATTTAATAGACTATAATTCATCTGAAAATGAGTTGCCTTATATCAATGACAGAAATCAATAATTGGTTTTTAAAGCGTAGACTGATGTCGCCCTAATCGATAATATGTCAGTCAAAATAAACTGCGGCGTTTCCTCTTTTTATGGTCTGAGTTCAAATCCCACCATGGATGACTGTATTGTCAATACGTGTTAAGTAACATTGATAAAGCCTTTACCACTCAGAGCTCGTGTCGATTTACTTCTTTAGATTCTTTAAAACTTGGAAAGAGATTCAGATGCTGAATGTCTGAAAGCTAAACCAACACAAAAGGGCGGAAACGTGATGTTTTGAAGACGGAAGTGAGATATGATAAAAGATGTTTTTAACAGTATCTGTCACACAATAGTTTTTCATAATAATGATACATAAAGTTCAGGTTCAGTAATTTAGATTCATATGTGAAGGCATTTCTAAAATAATAATCGCTTTTAAGAGTTAAGTGGAAGATCATCGTGAATAGAACAATATTTGACATTGCCAGAACAACAACGAGACGTTATTTTGAAAGTAACGAAGCATCGATTTTTCAAAGAAATATATCGAAGTATGAGATTGATAACATTCCCTTAGAAGAAAACATATTAGATAATAATCGATGAGTTTATTAAGTGCAACAGTCCGTAATTAAAAATTTCTTTAAACATAAAAGATAAACGATATGAAAGAAAATGCTGCGTAATTGGTGCATTATTAACTATCATATTGCAAAATTATATATCGATATGGGCATTAAATTATGTAACGGTAGCTCAGATATGTTATGTAAACAATTGCGCTTAAGAAATGTATAGAGATATATGCATGGTAGTTTCCTGAAAAGTTCTTTTGTCCTATTTAATTGAAGAATACCTTCATATAATACATAATGGGAACACCAGAAATGTCTCCAGCGGCATAAAGCAATAACCTATTGAATTTGTTTTCATTTTAGTATTATACAACCACTCAAACTCTCAAACAAAGGCATACATACATATATCCACACACGTAAACATAAATGCATAATGAACCCTACATATTCGCAAATATTCGCATGATCACTTATAGCAAAAGCATCGTAAGTAGTGAAAAGTTTTCATTAGTTTGATAATCAGCCAGGTACATTGTGAAATTGAAATCGTGACTGCAATTATAACAATATACATGACAATATAAGTATCAAGAGTTTACATATCTACCCTAATTTGAATTATAATATAATTTTACGCTGGGCATTTTCATAGAACTATATCAATATTGAATAATGTTTAGTCAAATATTATCTTTTCGTATATCCGCTGGGTTTCGAAGCCGGGGTTACAAAGCTGTTGACTAAAGCTTTTCATACCATTAACGGTGTGTCAATGTATTGAATATATATAATAGTCAGTAGTAAGAAAGTTTATAAAGAGACCATGCACATGATTGTAAGAATCGAAAATATTGTTGTAAAGGTATGTAGATAGTAAACCACACAGACGAGTTCAAAATAGATACCAATCAATAATGAATTATGTAACATTGAGTAAAACTATGGAAAGTATGGCATTCAGTACTACATTAAACAAATACTATATTATTAGCATATAAACACTGAAATGTAGTTGGCTTTTTACGAGACAATCTTTGATCAGCTATGACCACTAAGAATTCGTGTATTTTAATAAATTTTGTTCAGTCACAATACACACACACACACACATACACACACACACACACACACACACACACACATATATATATATATATATATATATATACACACACACACATATATATATATATATAATTTTCTGTGCCACTGAAGTGCAATGACGAAAGAAATGGAGACGAATAAAGTTAAGAGAAGATAGTAAGATTGAAAGGCAAAGATGTGTCAGCGTAGGTGAAGTGATGTTAGAAGGAGTGTTACGCTGGGAATAGCGGCAGACTCTAGGGTTCCGTGTAACATGTGCCTTTTTAAAGAATTTGAGTTAGTATTTGGTGAGGGGTGGTAGTGGTTGTAGTGGCGTTGTTTTATTTGTGCACTTTGATGGTAGCGGCTGTTGTGAGTAGGAATTGACCGTCTAGTCCCTGGTAAATGAGTGAATTTGCAATCAGTGTTGGTGCACAGCCTTTTGCGTAGTGACTAGCGGCATATTTTGGGGTTTCCTGAGTAGGCTGTGAGAGGCATAGATTTTAATTTGTGTACATTTGTGTTTGGTACATTCATTAAGAGGTCTTCAAGTAAGCGTTGAGTTGGTCGATCGCAAATAGGGATAATTGTAGGTTGAAGCTGCGTCTGTCTCTGCTTTTGAGGTTGTTGTTGTAGCTGTAGTTGTTGGTGCTGTGATTCTTGTTGCTGAAATTATTGCTGCTGTTGAAGATTTAATGGGTGAGTAACAAACTCTGGTTGAATGGGCTGTGAACAGCTGGAATCTGAGAAGTTGACCGTTTCATTAAGTAGGTCATCAATTGTGGTTGAATTAAGGAGTGTTAAAGGTTGAGGCTAGGTCAGTTGTTCCTGCTGTGGTTGTTGTTGTTGTGGTGATTGTTGTTGTTTTTGCTGAGGTAGTTGTTGTTGTTCCTGTGATTGTTGTTGTTGATGTATTGGCTGTTGTTGTTGCCGAGGTGGTTGCTGTTGTTGCCGTGATGGTGGTTGGCGAGCTGGCAGAAATGTTAGCACGCCGGGCGAAATGCTTAGCGGTATTTCGTCTGCGTTACGTTGTGAGTTCAAATTCCGCCGAGGTCGACTTTGCCTTTCATCCTTTCGGGGTCGATAAATTAAGTACCAGTTACGCACTGGGGTCGATGTAATCGACTTAATACCTATGTCTGTCCTTGTTTGTCCGCTCTGTGTTTAGCTCCTTGTGGGTAATAAAGAAATAGGTTGTTGTTGGTGGTGTTGACCAGTATTTGAAGGGAAAACACGTTGGAGTTTTTCAAAATGTCCATTAATTAATTTAAATGCCATTTCAATTTGTTTGTTTTGAATTTGCTTCTCGGAGCGGTTTCTGAAAAGTTGAATTGTACGTCAGGCTATTCGATCGCGGCAGGATGTGCCAATTTTCTCCGTTTGGGCAAGACAGTACCATGAATTTGTCAGAAGCTCTATTTCATTCTCAGACCAATTTTGTTTAGATTTTTGTTGTTGAGTAGTCATCTTAGAGTTTTTTCTTAATATATTTGTTTGCAAATTATTGATTACTCATTGCGTTAGTGCTTAGTTCTTTTATTCTTTTACTTGTTTCAGTCATTTGACTGCGGCCATACCGGAGCACTGCCTTTGTTCGAACAAATCGAGCACAGGACATATCCTTTGGAAGCCTAGTACATATTCTGTCGAACTCCTTTGCCGAACCGCTAGTTTACGGGGACGTAAACACACCAGCATCGGTTGTCAAATGATGTTGGGGACACAAACACAGACACACAAACGTATACACACACACATACATATATACATACATACATATATACGTACATACATACATACATACATACATACATACATACATACATACATACATACATACATACATACATATATGTATACATATATAAATATATGTACGACGAGCTTCTTTCAATTTCCGTCTACCAAATCCACTCACAAGGCTTTGGTCGGCCCGAGGCTATAGTAGAAGACACTTGCGGAAGGTGCCACGCAGTGGGACTGAACCCGGAACCATGTGGTTGGTAAACAAGCAACTTACCACACATCCACTCCTACGCCTATGTTGTGTAGAAACGTATGCTACAATAGTGAAGAATTAGTGTAGATTGTATTTGTATCGGAGATAAATATTTACAGATGCATCAAGATAAAATATGTATATGATATGTGTATGATAGTGCAGAACTTTTTGCTTTGATGAGGAAATTTGTAGTTCGAAAGTGAAGGGTGTTTGATTTTTGCGAAATTCTGTGATAGTTTGATACTTATAGACTTTTATATTTGGCCGTTAGTTTTACAGAGAGAGTTTTCAACAGAGATATATCAGTGTGAAGTCAAAAGACTCTGTATAAATTCTGAGTGCTCTATGAATTTAATTATCTCGCAGGAAGCTTTTATCTGTGCGTATATATTCAATAAAATCACATGGGAAATTTATACTGTACTCACGAGAAATCATTTCTTTTGCCACAGGTCATTGCAGGCAATATGGGATCAAAATTAATCTTTTGTTGATTTCTTGGGCTTCTTTCAGTTTCCGTCTACAAAATTCACTCATAATGCTTTGTTCTGTCCGTGGCTATAGTAGGAGACACTTGCACGAGGTGCAACGCAGTGGGACTGAACCCGGACCCATGTCGCTGGGAAGCAAGCTTATTACCACCCAGTCACTCTTGCGCCTCGGTGAGCTGGCAGAACTATTAGCACGCCGGGCGAAATGCTGAGCGGTATTTCGTCTGCCGTTACGTTCTGAGTTCAAATTCCGCCCAGGTCCACTTTGCCTTTCATCCTTTCGGGGTCGATAAATAAAGTACCAGTCATGCACTGGGGTCGATGTAACCGATTTAATCCCTTTGTCTGTCCTTGTTTGTCCCTTCTATGTTTAGATCCTTGTGGGCAATAAAGAAATATATATATATATATATATATATATATATTATATATATATAATATATATATATATATATATATATATATATATATATATATATATATAGAACTCTTTTCAACATAAACATAACGATAACTCTCCTCAACATAAACATAACGACGTAAGAAATTTGAAAAGCTAAACGCGAAACCGGCCATTTCTTCTAAACTATGTCATTAAAAAAATTTATAATATTCTTCAGACATATTGACTCAAATATATATTTTTTAACCTTTTAAAACAAGCCTTCTGTAGTTTTTTCACTTTTTACTATTTTCTATATATATATAGATTCGGCTCAAGATGATCTGGTTCTTGACTGATGACTGAGGGCTTCGAATGTCCCGTCCTGTGGTTCTTGTGTCGTGTCTTTGGTGTTTCATGTTCTTGTCCATGTCTGTATTTATTTTTTACTGTTTACATATATATATACATATATATATGTGTGTATACATACATATATGTCTTATCCATATTTTTTTCTTAACGAAGGTAAGCCTTTAGATTACTATGGTAGTTCATGGGTGTCCTGTCTTTCAAATACTCTGGAAAACTGAGGATGACAGATCAGTGCAGCAAGTTCAAGTTTATGGGACCTGTCGTAGAAATGTGGAAAATGTGTTGTCCAGTTAATCTTTTTCATAATAGCAAGGTGCACCGTTCTGTAACTCCTAGAAAATTAACATGATGTTCTTCCATAATATACATATTTTCATACCACCAGTATGTGTCACTATGGCGGTTAGTTGAGCCATTAATGTAATTGTAGTCCCGTCACTCAAGATAATCTTTGTGGGAATGTCCGCATCCCCTACACATTTTACCAAATACCAAGTAGAAAATTTCACACATCATCCGTAAAATATTTATCGAGGGCATGGTTAATTGTACGAATAGAACTTTTCCAATAACAGCGCTTGAAAGTGCAATGGATATTTGACTTTGAAATTGCTATTTCCTGACTTGCTTTCGTCCTTTGTAAGATTTGTCGATTAGCAAGTTTATCCAGAATATATCTTGTGGACATCTCCATCTGCTTCAAACGGTTCTATTATGCTTCAACTTATCTCTGATGCAAATGATCATAAGTCACATAGTTGGATCTATCTGAAACTCCCTCTTAAATTGTCTTTCTAATTCGATTGCGTGTTCAAACTCCCAGAAGCAACTAGGGTCAATTTCCTTTTTTTAAAAGCTTAGTCATGCTCTCTTTATTATTTCTGATGTGTTAAATCTAAAAGGCCATATAAATTGAGTTAGCGATTAAACTGTGGATATATTCTTGGATTAACCTTTCTCCATCCCCCTCTTTCCTTCTTCCTTTCTTTCTTTCTTTCTCTCTCTATATATTCACATATTTTTATATACATACACACACACAAGCGCAAACACACACACGTAATTTTCTTTTGTCTTAGGTAGTCTTTAGGAGCCGTACCATGAATTAATGATATACATGTAATCTGTAGCATGCAGAGAGTACCAACTTGTCCGTTTTATCAGCGTGCATAAAACCCTATCTATTTTCAGTTAACTGATCGATGTCAATGGTCTAAGAACGCAAAGTTGAATAATGGAAAGTCATGCAATCATTCATTCGTTGAAGTTCTTTACTGTAACTCGAAGAAAACTTCACACAAAACAACAAAGTTGGAAGGCTAAAATTGTGTTATGGAAAATGAATGTATGGCCACTCACCATTCATAACATTGGTGTTAAAACAAGTATAAATACTCTGCAAAACGAAATTGTGGGAAAATATTAAAATGTGTGGTAAGTAGCTTGCTTACCAGCCACATTGTTCCGGGTTCAGTCCCACTGCATGGCACCTTGGGCAAGTGCCTTCTACTATAGCCTCGGGCCGGTCAAAGCCTTGTGTGTGGATTTGGTAAACAGAAACTGAAAGAAGCCCGTCGTATATATGTATATGTGTATATATGTGTGTGTTTGTGTCTCTGTGTTTGTTCCTCAACATCGCTTGACAACCAATGCTGGTGTGTTTACGTCCCCGTAACTTGGTGGTTCGGCGAAAGAACAAATAGAATAAGTAATAGACTTACAAAGAATAAGTCATGGGGTCGATTTGTTCGACTAAAGGCGATGCTCCAGCATGGTCGCAGCCAGATGACTGAAAGAAGTAAAAGAGTATGTAGTAATTCTACAGAACTACATATAATATACAGAAATAACGCCAGATATGGCATGGCGAATCAGTGCTATTTTATGAAAGAAATAATTATAGGAGTCAGTGCTACACCCAATGAGTGTAACGTTTTGAGAAAAGTAGCTGAGAAGCCAAATCATTATGTCTACCTGTAACAGAACCGTGATTGCAGTTAAATAATCTATGCAAGATCCCTCATGTTAGTACATAAATAATAAATAATATACAACTAATTTTGTAAAGATTTGATTGACAAAATATTTATAATTATAGTAATATAAGCAATATATGAGGTATATTTGCCATCTCAATATGGCTAACCGCTAAGGGTAGGTGTTACTGTAGCTTGTAGCCCCAGGAGAACATCTCCTCCAGCTGGCTACAGGCACACCTTCTGTGCCCTATCGGTATTTGCAAAGGGAGGTCATCCTTCCCTCGTCAACCTAAGTGATACGCACGGACTGCAGTTTCTGGGTATTGCTCGTCATCAGCTTACGACAATCACCGGTTTTCGATTAAAGGAGTTCCCAATGCAAATATTAATATCATTTTCCAGTAACTTTTTGTCACTGATCTTGAAAAAGTGTATACAATCAATAATAAATCTCTGAACGAGGTATAAACAGTAACTGCACGACAATGTGAAGTATATTTGCCATCTCAATATCGCTAACCACTAAGGGTGGGTCTTACTGTAGCTTGTAGCCCCAGGAGAACATCTCCTCCAGCTATCTATAATTACTATTATATTACTATAATGGTAATATTATTATAATTATTATTATAATTACTATAATAGTAATATTATCAAGAAAATAGTAGCGTTATGTGAAATAAATACATTTAAGGCATTCTCATAGCATATATAATAATTTGATATTTTTATGTTTGTTTTCCAAGATATGCTTAGCTATTTTATGTAAGAAAGAATACTATGTATTTCTCGATCCATGGACGATAGAACGAAGAATGATAATAAAGCACCCCAGTAAAGCCAACTCAGAAATATTACATGTAAAGAATGCAGCATTTATTAATAGCTCGGATACATTAATCTAGGTATACGACAATATACCTATATCTGGATAATGAAAATCTTGAGCATCCATAACATCGAACCGAGAATAATAAAATTCCTGAGGCATAGTATGGGAAAACGGAATTCGAAGTTGATTTTATCGTTCCTACACAGGGCATTTATAACAAGAAACAAAAAATAAAACTGTAAGCATCTAAGTAGCTTGAATCACGCCTCTATTTTTGCGAGCCTCTTATAACGTTGAGCGAATTATTTATATATTTAAGAACGGAAGAAGTCAAGCTATCTCCATGGATGGATTTGAAGTTGTTTGTCAGATTTACACGTGCAAAAAAAATTGCAAAACAAAAAAGAACAGAAATGTTTTGCAATGGAGCAGACGAGGCATTAAGAAAACTTCAAGCAATGGAAGTATTGGAAAATTGGAAGTAAGCCAAATCCAATAAAGTACAATGCAAATGGCACTTCATGAACAACAAAAACATCGAGAGAATTTAGTGTTGAGAAGAGAACTGAGTCCAAAAACAAATATAAGTAAATTGCGTCATAAATGCTTGCACCATAAAATAGTTTTAACATCATAAATTGGAGGAAGAATCGGTGAAACTTGAAGATTGCATACTAATACAAGGATTTTCTCCCTATATACAGAACAATCGGCGAAACATAAAAAGACAATTTCAAGGCAAGTGACTAGCACATGTAGAATCCAAGTAGAAAAACAGCCGCATTTGGAATGTAATAAACAGTGCTTCAAAGAAATCAAAGATTCTGCAAATAGTATGTAACCGTAAAACTTCTTTCCACTCTTGATCCACACACGCACGGACACATACAAACACACACACACACATATATACATATGTATATATATATATATATATATATATGCACTTCTGTATTCATAGGTGTGTGAGTATATATATATATATGTATATGTGTTTGTACATATCTATCTATCTATCTATCTATCTATCTATCTATCTATCTATATATATATCTATATATATATTATATATATATATATATCTATATATATATATATTATATATATATATATATATATATATATATATATACATATATATATATATATTTATATACACACATGCATCTATGTATATATGTGCATGGAGCACTCCATGTATTTCCTACAAAGTAGCAACATTATTTATTCAAGGCTGAAAGCTAAACCTGGAGAAAGGACTAACATACACAAAAAAGCGAATGTCACAAGATATAAAGTAGAAATAGAAAATAAAAAGAAAAAAAAAAGGATTTCAAGGGAAATATTACAAAGGGTAGAATGGAAACTATGCTACTTCGTGGATAATATCTTACATAGATTAATATTTCTAACTGCGACAATCACTTGCGGTTGACAAGCAGGAAATTAAAAATTAAATCAGAAAGGTTTATAGTTGTAGCTCGGGATCAATGCTTCCAGAAACGACAATATCAGATGCTGTCAGAAAAATGTAAATCGTTCTGTAAAGTGGAGTATAAGGAACAATTCAGGAACGAAATTGAACATACACTTAATATATCTGTACTACGGATAATAGGAGCCAAAAACAGTCCGTTCTAGTATATCAACTAATCGAACAACAAGCCAATAGAGAATTCCGTATGCTTCTGTATGATAGAATCTCACAAACAAGTGAACTGAGAAAATTAGATCGCTTGGGGTTATTTGAGCAATAAGTAAACAAATACACCTTGCACAATTGCAGGAATGTTTAAAAATATAACACCACACTAAGAAACGATTTTAATATGAACAGTTGATCTTATATACAGTACAAATTTTTCAGGATAAGAAATTAAACCTTTACTGATAAATTTAGGTGTTTTGAAGAGAATGAAACAACACTTTTGCTGCTTGGATTTCTCTAGCCTGTTGTGGTATCGCATGTGATGAGATTTAGTTTTGGCTCAAGTTGCAGAAGATGATTCTGGAGTTGATGAAACCAGGGCATGGAGAACTCCTGGCCACAGAATATGTGTGACCCCCGTGTGTAGTTATGTCCTGATAGCACTTGAAATAGTCTTTTTGTCTAACAGTTTAAATGACCTGTGCTTCATGGTCAAGTTTTTGAGAGCGGGAATATAGAAGATTAAACTATAGAAATCGGCAGACAACAACTGAAAATCACTATGGTATCTTCCTAACAAACAACACGAATTTTCACGATTACATTGTTGCACGCAATTTCTAAGTCAGCCACAGCACAGTGGTGAATTTAATTCTGTGTGTCAATGTAAACTTCTTTAAAGTCATCCTAGCTTGATGCTTAGCTATGTTGAGTTGTGTTATTTGCAATAAAATTGCATTATGAGCTAAGAAACGTATATAGCGTACTTAGCATAACTACAGATTTCTGCCCCTACCGAATTTTGATGATCATAACTTTCATAAAATTCGTAATTTTTTAATGAAATTTTCTACGAATATGTATTATATCATGTAGATTCTGGAAATACAAAATTTTGTAGGGCAAAGTATTTTAGAAGAGGGTGAGTGGGGAATTTCAGAAAATTCACCGGATTCCACTTCAATTCGTGTCAACTTTCAATAAAATAGAATATTTTTTAATGAGATTCTCTACAAATATAACTCGGACTATGTAGATTCCGAGCATATGGGAATTTGTGGGGAAAATAATTGGGGTTATTTTTAAGAACTGTTCCCCACTCGGAGGTGTTTCGGAACAAGTCATCCATAGTTGTTGCATTTTCTCCGTTTTGTACGTTTGTGCATCCGTAGATTTCTACTGAAGCAACAAACAGCCAATGAAGGCAAATGAATTCTTCACCAGAAAACTTGTTATGCTAAAAATAACAGTTAAAGTTCTGGTACACAGAAATATACTATTGAGACGACTTATCTGTTGCATACAATTCGTTTTTTTTCACTTTAAGTAAATTACCAGGCAAACGTTTCTAATAGAAAGGCAGATGACGCCAAAAGCAAAAATCAGGAATATACACGCACAGTTAAATATAGAAGTGTGAAGTATGATTTTTTTAATATAATATCTATAATAAACATGATATTGAATGGAATAATTCCCTGTTTGAACTTTTTTATGGTGCAAGAGTGGCTGTGTGGTAAGTAGCTTGTTTACCAGCCACATGGTTCCGGGTTCAGTCCCACTGCGTGGTAACTTGGGCAAGTTTCTTCTACTATAGCCTCGGGCTGACCAAAGCCTTGTGAGTGGATTTGGTAGACAGAAACTGAAAGAAGCCAGTCGTATATATGTATATATATATATATATATATATATATATGTATGCGTGTGTGTGTTTGTGTTTGTCCCCCTAGCATTGCTTGACAACCAATGCTGGTGTGTTTATGTCCCCGTTAATTAGCGGTTCGGCAAAAGAGACCAATAGAATAAGTCCCGGGGTCGAGTTGCTCGATTAAAGGTGGTGCTTCAGCATGGCCACAGTCAAATGACTGAAACAAGTAAAAGAGTAAAAGAGTATATCTGTGTGTGAGTGTGTGTGTAGTAGTAGTAGTAGTAGTAGTAGTAGTAGTAGTAGTAGTAGTAGTAGTAATTGTAGAAATCTACGGATGCACAAACTCACAAAACGGAGAAAATGAAAGAAATATGGACGACTTGTTCCGAAACACCTCCGAGTAAAAGCGAACAAAACTACAGGGTACTGAACAGGAAGTATGATATTGAAAGAAAGGGCCTGAAGGTGATAATGGAGGAACTGAAACTACGCCTTGTTGCAAAGAAAACAAAGATGGTATGATACGACCAAAGGATGAAGGGTAACCAGCAGAACAGGGTATTCAACATAGATTAAAAGAGGCTCTTCAATGAAATAAATGGAGAGTGTACAGATGAAAAATTGCTATCAGATAACATTGAAAAGTCAAGGTGTGTGAGTGACATCTGGAGCAAAGACAAGGAGCACAAGAAGGATGCACAGTAGTCTGTCCACGAAAGGCAAAACTATTCATTTCAGTTAGGGAAGTGAAGGAAATCAGCAAAAAAAATGGGCAACTAGAAGGCAGATAGAGTTCAAGGCTACAGGATCAAAAGATGTGGAGAATATCATGCTCGAATAGCTGCACAACTCAACGCCTTCTTAAATACCGACCAAGTAAAACCAGAGTAGTTGACAATGAGTTGGACAGTGCTGTGTTTGAAAAACACCGAAAAAGGCAAAACGGTAGACAATTACAGGCCGGTATCCTGCTTTCGACTCGTGTGGAAATTATTGACTGGAAGAGCTGCAGAGTCAATGTACGAACAACTGGAAAGAAATGGGCTCTTGCCACATGACCATAAGGTGTGCAAGCATAAGTGCAGGGGTACCAAGGATCAACTCCTGGCAGACAAAACTACTTCGAGACTGCAAGACGAGGAAAATTAACATAGTCGTACCATAGAACGATTATCGTAAAGCATACGATATGATCCCACATCCTTAGATTATGGAATTTATGAACCTATTTGGTATTGCATCGAATGATGAAGGATTGTATGGAAAAAGTATGGCATATGGAAGAAGTTTACTGACAATAAAAATCAAGATGGGCATCTTCGTAGGGGACTGCCTATCCCCAATGATCGTTGTACTGTGCATGATACCTCTAACATTCTGAGGAAAGCAAAGGCTGGATATATATTCAAGAGCCGCTAACAAAAAGTCAACCATTTGTTATTCATGGATGACCTCAAACTTTAATGTAAAGATGAATCCCAAGTCAGTTCCCTCGTTGATATGGTGTATACCTTGAGTGTTGATATCAGAATGTAGATCGGACTGAAAAAGTGTGGTGTGTTAGTTTTGAAGAGAGGCAAAATTAAATTTACGGACGGGATATCGACACCGTCGAGGGAGGTTATGAAGCAAATAGAAGTAACGGGATATAAATACTTGGGATATTGGAAATGAATAAATTGATGGAGAAAGAAATTACAGAAAAGTTTAAGGTGTAGTACTTGCGCAGACTGAGACTGATACTTCAGTCGAAATTAAACGGACAGAAAAAGATTGAAGCTACCAACACCTGGGCGGTTTCACTCCTTAGATATGGAGAAAGGGTAATCGCATGAACAGTAGACGAACTAAACAGCTTAGACAGAAAGACAAGGAAGTTGCTTACTAGATATGCGATACTCTACCCAATAATTGACACAGACAGACTGCATATACCAAGAAAAAGAGGTGTAAGAGGTCTGATGGATACGAACACAGCATTAGAATAGAAGAAAACAACATAGCATGGTATGTAATAAATTCCAAAACCGCTATTATTGGAATTAAGAAGGTCAGATTTGTGTAGGATGGAAGATTGCAAAGATAAAGCACTGTACAAGAAATTGAATATGAATGAAACTGAAAATAGGTGGATAAAGAAAAGAATGTATGGACAATTTCATAAGGATGTTGAAGATAAGACAGACAGAGAAAAAAGATGGCTATGGATGACAAAAACTGCAAAAAAGTGGTACGAATATTAACCCGAAGGCATCATCGAAAATTGATAATGCAAAGATCCTATGGGATTTTATGATTCAGTGTGACCATGGCATAGAGAATAGGAAACTAGACATAATGTTAATTGAGAAAGAAAGCAAACTATGCTGGATCATAGAAACAGCATGCTCAGCTGACAGCAACGTATGCAATAAAGAAGAAAGAACAGTCGATAGCTATAACAGGTTAGTTTGGGAGGTTAAGCAGTTGTGGTCGCTGCAAAAAGGTGGTAATAGTACCATTAATTGTATGAGCCCTGGGAACGGTGAGTAAAAATCTTGAGAAGTTCATGAAACAAATAGCGACTGCAATAAGGGCGGAGAACTTGCAGAAAACTGCACTGCTTCGAACCAGTCGAATACTCCGGATGGTCCTCGAAATATAAAAGGTGTTATTTTATTTTACTGGCACCGTAGTACATGTTCAGCGTTAGAAGTTGTGCAAAGTCAATAAATAATAATAATAATAATAATAATAATAATAATAATAATAATAATAAATGCCCTGATGCAGTACCAGGCAGTGGCTCTCATGGCTTCTGATCTTAACTGATTGGAAGTGTTATCATGTACATTGTTTTGTCTTGGTATAAAAGATGGGCTACAGCAAATATTCTGCTCAATACCACAGATTTGCTTGTCAGTTGTTTGACCTTAACCAGTTGAGCATGTCCCTTAGTGGCTGACGATATGTGCATCTCTGATCACGAGCAGAAGTAGTGGGGGAGCATCATAGCCATGTGTTGAGAGGGATTCTTTGGGGTTTGAATAGTTCACCTCTGGAAACATGGGTGGTTCTTTCAACATCCTTAAGCAACCCTTATTCAGGGACCGTTTGAGCGGGATGGGCTACTCAACCTGAAGAAAATTCTAACTGGGCCCCACCTGCAAGGTCATGTGCTGTTTATCTTGATATGAGATCACCATGTCGCGCACATATCGTTGTGATGCATGTGCCTGGTGTACCCTTATCAGACGGGTAGTCATGATGGGTATACTGGGCTTCGTATATTTTACCCCAGTGTCACTTTGATGGCATGAACTGCTCTCTCACTCAATAATAATAATAATAATAATAATAATATAATAATAATAATAATAATAATAATGGTGATGATGATGATGATGATAGTAACTAGGCTGCAGGCAGCAAGCCTGCTACGCATGTAAAACTCGAGGATTTCCCAAAAAAGCTGAGTTTAAAAAATTATAATAATAATGATAATGTTTTCTAATTTAGGCACAATCACAGAAATCCAGACACAAGAAATGTTGGTCAATTATAATTAACTGTTTTTTCGCTCCCTGAGAGATGTATGACAAAGGTGGCCGCGGCGAGATTTTGGACCCAGAATGTAAATAGCCGGAACATAATATTGTGTTCAACGTACAAATGTTTCTGTCAAACCACCACTCGAAATAACAACAATAATGATAACTGACAAGAGCAGAATTGTATATACTTTTGGGGAGATTAACAAAGTTTTCATATCGATTCCTATTTTTTACTGGTATTATTTTATCAGCTGCAGTAGTGTGAATCATTGACTCCGGTCCGATTTTAACGGAGTGCACATGGTACTTAACAAAACACCTCTGGATATTTTGTCTATTGATTTCCTTCAGACGCAGCTCAAGTTATATCATTGTTTCTGATTTACTCACCAAATACCAGCAATTTTGAGTGGAGGGGCTTTAGACGACTACATGGCCCTAGTACGTGTATCGTACTCAGGATTTGAAATCAAAAGGCATACAGAGGGAACACGTAGAGCATGGTATTTTTAACAATTCTCAAAAGATTTGCCAGATCGATGCCTTATAATTTGTGATACAATAATAGCACTCCCATTGGCTGTGCATTTCAGAATTATAAGATGTAATATGTGAGAAACCATATAATTTTTGTCCATTTTGTTTATTGGTCTTGTAAGTATTTGCTTAAAAGCATAACCAAAGTGATTCATTATTTCCTGCGCTTTTAAATTTTAAAATTAATTTTGTAAAGAAAATTAATTCTAAATGTTTTGTGTCACATAAAAGAGAAAAGTCGCTCTCTTTAGTGTTTCTTCATATGTTTGGTTTAAATATGATTTTATTAGTGGATGAAGCTAAGTAGTATTTCCATATCTTATTAAGAACAGATCCGTCATGTTTGATATAAGCAATGGAGAAAGATGAGAGGACGAGTGATAGAAGATATAGTTAGACAAGTTACAATGACACCAAGCAGAATGACTTAATATCTATGAGGAAATAAACAAACTTGTAATCATCAAGTAATGAATTCTCTGATTAAGTTGCGCATTATTAGATAAGAAAACTTAATAGCAGAGTGCAAATTAATGACCGCTTCATATTTAAATTAATAAGTATTCAAACGACTTGTTTTGCAACACTATATCATATTACAATACAATATCTTGTATCAATATTTAATATACTGCAACAAACTTGGATATTTAGATATAGTGATACGACGCAAGATTTTAATTAATTTCACGTTGAATTCTTTACAGTAAAATCGGCAATATAGCAGCAAAGTAATGTGATAATCAAACCACAGCCTCATAAACACTGATACTTATATTGCTGAATGAACAACACCGGTATCAAGATGAAATGAAAATAGGACTTTTTACAAAAATACCTGAAACATTAAGCAGTGAGATTTAAGATTTAAGCAATCATACTGAATTGCGCAGATGGGTGAAATTGTGAAAAACTATAACAAATTCAATGATGCAACAACAGCAACACGAATGGCCACTGCAATGGTAATAAAAACGACTACAATTGTAAAGAACACGAATGTCCATATGACTTTTGATTTACTCGTTCAAAATAGCAGCCGAAATTTCCTGAAATTAAACACCTCAATTTAGACGAAGAACATATATAGTGAATAATGTAGCTCTCGATGACACTAAAACCGAGATAGTCATAGTGCTGGAATGTCTTTGATACTAAGTTTACTCAAAAACAATCCGACATACGGCAAAACACCCCTTCTACCATCGACACCAACAACGGCACATGCGATAGTAATAGCAATAGTAATTCAACCGTTCCTATAATTTTAATATTTATGTATTGGTACTCTTATACCTTTCGAAAAAATACTTATTGTTGTCGATGCTTCTACACTCCATCAACCAGAGATGAATGGTTTTGTGCTTATCTATCTAAATAAATTTGAAGGGTGATGAGATATCGGTGAGAAACACAAGAAGAGGCTTGAAACTTTGGGGATATAGTGTTACTGAAGTAAAACAATAAGCACACATTTATACCTAGTCTATATGTACTTAGTCGATTGGCCGGATAGAATTAGATGTCAGGTATCTCTTGGTCTGGAACTGATCGTCTTAGAATAGGATGGTTTTCATACTGCGATCCTTGGTGGAATACAGCAAGAAAAGGATTTTATTGCTACGGTTGGAATATCAATAAGGATACTTCTGCTGTATCAGGTGGAGCTAACCAAGCACAATGTTCACAGGGACGTACAGAGAAAAATGCAGATTTGGGTTTTCGTTATCACATTATATATATCAGTAACAAAAGAAGGAACGTTTTCCCCTATTTTATGTTCGAAAATGCTAATAGGAACGATGAAAGCCATAATGTGTGTTTATCAGCCATTAGGAGTGAAAAAATCTAACGCTCGTTTGAGACATTTCTCACTTTCAGGAGCAGGATAAGAGAGATGGGGATAGGGAGATAAATAGCGGGAGGAGAAATTGCAAACGAGAAAGAGAATCAAATAATAATGCTATGTAGTGCAGTTGATGTGACAAGAGGGGAGAAAAGAGCCAAGTGTTGGTGCGGGAAATGCGAAAGTTGCACGTAACGGTAAGTGTTGTGTGAGTGAACAGTGGTAGAGTAATTATCTTTATGTTATTATTTTATAAATTTGTATTATTTCTGTGTTACACTTTTCATTATTTTAAGTATTTATTTTAAAAATTTATTTGCTGGCTCTTAATTATTATATTGTTAATTGGTTCTACTTTATAATTAGTCCCCACTTTATGTCTGTCTTCGTTTATTATCTTATAGTTTTTTTCTGTATTTATGTTTTCTTTATCCAATGCATTTTACTTTTCATCCTTTTTGCCTAATTTTGATATTTTTCGGTGTGTTTTATCGTGAAGTTATTCTACTTTTTTCTTCTTGTTCTTATTCACTTTATTCTTTTCCATCAACCTTTTTATATATTGCCCTGTTTTCTCTCTCAATTATCTTACTTTACTTGGTTCATATATCAGACAATACATGTCTATTGCAGGTATAAAGATGTGAAGTAAAACTCCGCCAGCTACTCCAGCATTTCAGCATATTCTGTATTTCAGAGAGATGAAAAACGAACGAACGCGAAGAAGCATTTTCTTTGATCACTGGCCCAGCAATAATGGTCCCTAGAGAAACGGTTGAAATATCCTGGAAATGAGGTAAAATAAGTGCCAGCAACTCCATTAGAACAGGGATTTTCAACGAGGCGATACAAGTATTGAAAGAAAGAAACCACCTACCAAGAGAGGGAGCTTCATGTTAGCAGAAATGCTATTAAGAGAGTTTTTATTCTCATTCTTTTAGAATTTTTGCGCTATCGTTTGTTTTATTGTTATTGGTTTTGCTAACATAAGATGTTATATCTTCGAATCGTTGCATCGGTAATGTTTCGCATACAGCTACGGTTTAACTGAGCGTGTAACGAAAGTGTACTACTTGATATACGAGGGCTCACTTTATTGAATCTCTGTGACTTTTAAGATGAGATATACATTTTTCCCTAAATGTTTGTACCTTATAGAAATTATGTACTGTAACACTTTACAAGCAGCGGTTAGATAGATTCTAAAGATAACTACTATGTGTTGTTATATCTATATTGGGAGCCACTCGGTATAGCATTACCATATTTTTCCTTTGTTGTTGCTTCATGAAACAATCCTTAACAGGTGCTAGCTAGATACCTAGAGAAGGTATTGCCATTTAATGATGGTCTTTCACGGCATACTCTTGATATAAAAAGATATGGAATTAATTTAGATTCAATATCCATCCATCCATCTATCTATCTATCTATCTATCTATCTATCTATCTATCTATCTATCTATCTATCTATCTATCTATCTATCTATCTATCTATCTATCTAGGTAAGGCGATATATGCATGTATATATATATATATATATATATATAATATATATATATATATTATATATATATATATATATATTATATATATATATATATATATATATATATATATATATATATATATATATATATATATATAGCGCATGGCTCAGTGGTTAGAGCGTCGAGCTTACGATCGTGAGGTTGTGAGCTCGAATCCCGGACCGGGCTG
Source organism: Octopus sinensis (assembly GCF_006345805.1). Classification (NCBI taxonomy): domain Eukaryota; kingdom Metazoa; phylum Mollusca; class Cephalopoda; order Octopoda; family Octopodidae; genus Octopus; species Octopus sinensis. The sequence continues at coordinate 114,052,494 of NC_043001.1, read as the reverse complement.
CGTGTTGTGTTCTCGAGCAAGGCACTTTATTTCACGTTGCTCCAGTTCACTCAGCTGTAGAAATGAGTTGCGACGTCACTGGTGCCAAGCTGTATCGACCTTTGTCTTTCCCTTGGATAACACTGGTGGCGTGGAGAGGGGAGGCTGGTATGCATGGGCGACTGCTAGCCTTCCATAAACAACCTTGCCCGGACTTGTGTCTAGGAGGGTAACTTTCTAGGTGCAATCCCATGGTCATTCATGACCGAAGGGGGTCTTTTATATATATATAATAATAAATATTAGGGAATAAATCCAAATTTACAGGGAAAAATCAGATTTATGATTGAATCCAATTTTATAGTAAAATATAATATAATATTAATTAGAGACAAAACCACTATTATGCAAATCAAACAAAGAAAGACTTAATCCAATACATAAATTTTTTTATATAAATTAAATATAATTAAGATTAATCTTAATTATATTTAATTTATATAAAATTTTTATGTATTGGATTAAGTCTTTCTTTGTTTGATTTGCATAATAGTGGTTTTGTCTCTAATTAATATTATATATATATATATATATATAATGGATGTATAATAGAATGGTATTCAGGATAAATTATTCGGTATAACAAAGAAAAAACATTATATAAAATGTGACCTGCGTTGTTGGAGATGATTTTAAAAATTTTATAAATGTTGTATTTCGACGAGATGTCTTCCAGTAATTCATTTACACCTTTTTTAATAACACGAAATTGTCAAGTACACCAGGTGTTCTATTTGTTTTCTATTACCAGACACATCCTGCTCTTTCGATGACTGGGTTTTGTGTACTTTAAAAATATTCATTAGCAGACATATTTCTGTCAGATGGCATAGCCATAAAAAATGAGTAGGTATATTTCGTTTTTTAACGATATCTCAGCCTCATTGGCGTTTTTGCTTTGGACGGTGTGAATTTTAAAATTCCATATATATATATATATTGCTGCAATTACTGGTAGAGAATGGTGTTAATACCAGGGTTTATCATGCTTTGCATTATACTGTTTGAGCAGTAGGTTAGTGAGGCCAACCCAATCATGCCAAGCTTTTATATTCAGTTGCATCCAAAGTAAAGTCTTGAAAACCTATGTAGATGTCTATCTATCTTTCTGAGTTTTAAGGCCGTCACAATTCGTTTTAATTCTGTGAATTCTGACATTTTTCGGTTCGTAATAGGTCAGCCTTATTACTATGTAATTGATTCTTATTTTTCTCTATTTTTCTGCCTCGTTAATTACAGGCCAAAATCTCTTCTTTTTTGTGGTCTCTTACCAAGATGAAATCTCTGGCTTTATTTATGTTTACTTGCTAATTGAAGCTGTTTACTGGAATAACAACAGCAAGAGAACAAAACAAAAGTAATAACAGAAACAGTGTTACAAAGAACAAATGTGTTGCAGCAGCTGCAGCAGGAGAATTGGCAGCATCAGCTCAGCATCATCAGCAACTGCTGTCTCAGCAACTTTAGCGCAAGAGGCAGTAATGTCAGTGACAGCAGTAGCAGCGACAGCAGTGTGGAGGCGCAATGGCCCAGTGGGTAGGGTAGCGGACTCGCGGTCATAAGAACGCAGTTTCGATTCCCAGACCGGGCATTGTGAATGTTTATTGAGCAAAAACACTTAAGCTCCACGACGCTCCGGCGAGGTGATGGGGAACTCCGCTGTACTCTTTAACCACAACTTTCTCTCACTCTGCCACAAAGCAGAGGAACCATGGTGTAACCCACTATGTGGTAAACTTTCAGATCCTAGTCTAGATTGCGAATCCTCTGTACTCTAGGATGGTTTAGCTCCCCACCCGTTAAAAGCTACTGTTTACGGAAAGAGGATAACAACGTAGTTTTCGCGCCTGTGCAACCGTTATCTATCGCGTGTGGTGGGTGGATCTTCAAGTTGCCACACGCATTCTTAGTAGCTTAGAGTAGGCTCGAATTAGAGATTATTCTTTGTGGCTAATGGCGTGAGTGCTGACTGGAAGAAGAAGAAGAAGAAGAGAAGAAGAAGAAGAAGAAGAAGAAGAAGAAGAAGAAACGACTGCAGTTGTGGGAGCAGCAGTAACCAAAGAATCAATTCAAACGACGGCAACAACTCGTGGATGTGACGAAAGCAACAGCACTGGAAGAACATAAACCAATAAGACTGCTTTCGCTGGAGTAGTCTCCACTGTACTGACTTCCTGCAGTAGATATGTTGACGAAATCTGAAGAGCGCAAGAGGTACTAATAGCAGCGACAGCAGTAGCACAGGCTGCAGCGTGGAGGCGCAATGACCCAGTGGTTAGGGCAGCGGACTCGCGGTCGTAAGAACGTGGTTTTGATTCCCAGATCGGGCAGTGTGAGTGTTTATTGAGCAAAAATACCTAAGCTCCACGAGCTTAGACAATGTGATGCGATAAGGTTAGAGCTTGTGTCTTCTGTTGAAACTCTAGTTACAACTGTTAGAAAGACTCTTATGCATCGCAGTGGAAGTGTAATAATCATAGGAGACAGTCAGAAATGCACAAGTAAACAGGACCTTCCACGACGGAGATCGAATATATATCTAGGGCAAAGGGAAAAACAATTCAACGATGTCGACATCCTATTTAAAACTAGGGTCCTGATAGTGCAACAGTCTGTGGTGAACCACCACAGAAGAACGTCGCTCTTATCCCAGCTTATCTGATATGAATGGTTGTAAAAGTTACACTGCCAGCAGTCACACCAGAGATCTAACTGTGGTTGATTTTGGCAATCATAATGCTGGAGGGAAGTGAAAAACAACTGGATGTGAAAAGAACGAGGAAGGAAACATTCCATTTAATCAAGGATGAAGTGTTAGCAGGCCGTTAATTATTAATCTTAAATGACATTGTATTTTAATAAAAATTTACACAGAGTCCACCCGCCATTGTTCATGTTGGTGTTGCTTTCTTGATTAGGCTCAGGGCAATCTAGATCGTGCAGATCAATATGTAAATTAATTGCAGCCGTGACCATTCTGCATTTCTTTTTTCAACTAGAGCAAAATTTTCGATGTGTTATTCCTATGTCGACGAAGTTGTTTTCCCAGAATTTTTTTGTTTCTGTTTTGGAGAAATGTGTCGTCTATATCCAGCATGTAGATCGAGCACATGGTAGCTCTTTCAGTGGCACGACAGAATGGGAACGTAGAGTTAAGTACAACAACCAGTATTCCAGATGAGAATAATAGCTGCGATATACTACACTCTGGCATACATATATCTTTGCTACCACAAGAAGCCTTATCTGCTTTACATTTGTTTTCAGACAGTGTGTATAAGCAAAGAATATTCATAATATAATACATTCCTGTTTTGGATAGTTTTTCGATGGCACTGCTGCAATGCCTCTACAATGACTCGAACCTGAAATACCTGACTGGTATTTTATCACTAAGAATATTCATAGTCCGTTAAACACACACATACACTCGTAAGCCCGCATAAAAGAGCAGATTCTGTAACTTTATAGAAAGGAAATAAAAAAAAGAAACTCTTGTTTGCTACCACAGTAATGAACATATAGAGTATGTCGTAAAACGCTTTCACATACACACGAGCACACTCGCCACGCGCGCACGAACACATATATCCATATTTTGTTTTGATTTCCACGAATGAAACTTTCTTGAATATTGACGCTATGCTTGCTAGCAAGTTCGAAAGATTATGATTCCAGTGAAACACGTGTTTACATTCCCATTTCATTAGCTAAATCAGTAAGCATTTAGTTATTTTCATTTGGACTAACGAATGAGCAGGATATTACAATAAACATTTAAAGATAACCTTCCCTTGACTTCAGGCTGTTGTCATTAAGTAATTCTATCATTGAAAAACATATCCAACATAGAATTTTGCCTTTGGATAAAACATATAAAGTCCATTTAAGCTGATTCCTTCTGAATTAACGTCAACATACGAAGTTTGCTGCATTATGCTACATAAATGTTGCCACCCACTTAGGTATTTTCCTCTGACTCTCTCTCTCTCTCTCTCGCTCTCTCTCACTTTTTGTATGTGTTTCTCTCTCTCTCTCTCTTCATCACACGCACACATGAACTTTTTCTCCTTTCCCCACACTTTTAGTATATGTATAAATATTATTTTCTACTCTAGGCACAAGGCACGAAATTTTGGGAGAGGGAGCCAGTCGATTAGATCGAACCCAGTACGCATCTGGTACTTAATTTATCGACCCCGAAAAGGTGAAAGGCAAAGTCGACTTCAGAACGTAAAGACGCTAAGCATTATGCCCGGCGTGCTAACGTTTTTTTTTTTTTTTTATTACTCACAGAGGGCTAAACATGGAGGGGACAAACAAGAACAGACAAACGGATTAAGTCGATTACATCGACTCAACTGCATAACTGGTACTTAATTTATCGACCTCGAAAGGATGAAAGGCAAAGTCGACCTCGGCGGAATTTGAACTTAGAACGTAACGGCAGACGAAATACCTATTTCTTTACTACCCACAAGGGGCTAAACACGGAGGGAACAAACAAGGACAGACAAACAGATTAAGTCGATTATATCGACCCCAGTGCGTAACTGGTATTTAATTTATTGACCCCGAAAGCATGAAAGGCTTTGAGCTCAGAACGTAACGGCAGACGAAATACGGCTACGTATTTCGCCCGGCGTGCTAACGTTTCTATTTCCTTATTACACATTAGGGGCTAAACACAGAGAGGTCAAACAAGGACAGACAAACGGATTAAGTCGATTACATCGACCCTAGTGCGTAACTGGTACTTATTTAATCGACCCCGAAAGGATGAAAGGCAAAGTCGACCTCGGCGGAATTTGAACTCAGAACGTAACGGCAGACGAAATACTGATAAGCATTTCGCCCGGCGTGCTAACGTTTCTGCCAGCTCGCCGCCTTTGCGTATGTATATTGTTGAACGAAAAATTATTTCCATAACAAATCTCTTGTTTCTTAAATCATCCTAACATAGCATTTCTTAAAAATGATAAAATACTATGCTCTAGCATCCATGCTGTCTCAAAAGATAATAATATTCAGACATAAATACTAATATACACTGTTATGATAACCGGATTTATATTTCGAGCTACTTCGAATTGAACCCTGTTTCTTTTCTGTAAGTCATATATTTTCGTAGGTATATGACCATGAAAATAGTTCAATATTTCTTCGGCAAAGAAGGGAAAAATTAATGCTTGTGGAGGGCATCATTGTTTTGCAGAGATTTTCCATGTATCAGATTACAGTCCCCGTTTTGGACTGAATCTTAGATAATAGCATTATTTCGGAAACCGCACAAGATGTATGGGCTAATTTGGCCAAATACAGGTGTTGTGTCTCATGGTTTGAATGATGGTATTCTATTTCGAGGAAGTTATTCTCCTTTGATAGATCATTTCTGATGCAAGAAATGTGTAAACTGATGAGTCACCAAGCAGTAAGATGATGTACATAAGGTATTCATTTGTCATGGATTTTCAGTTATGTTCTTCTCTCTCTCTCTCCTCTCTCTCTCTCTCTCTCTCTCTCTCTCTCTCTCTCTCTCTCTCTTATGCTTTCTTTCTTTCTTTCTTTCTTTCTCACCCTCTCTATTTCTTTTTCTCTCTTTCCCTGTCTCTCTTCCTCTATCTCTCCCCACCACGTTCTTTCGTTGTTTCTTTTTATATCACTCGTTTGTTTTGTTTGTTTGCCTCTCTCTCTTTCTATCTCTCTCTCTCTTATTTTTCTGCCTGTGTGTGAAAAGAAGGACAGTTCGCTCTATCGCTCTCCACCACATTCTTAATTACTTTTTCCTCTCTCTCCTTCGTCCTGTCTGTCTGTCTCTCTTCCTGTCTCACTCTTTCTCTCTCTCTCTCTCTCTCATTCTCTCTTTCTCTGCGTGTGAAAAGAAAGACAGTTTGCTCTTTATTTTTTTCATTTAGATCACCGCTCAAAGATCTCCTATTTAGCAATGCTCTGGAACAAAGTAATTTCTCTCGTTGACTTACTATCGTAAGTAAAATTTATTTTGGTCACTTACTTTTACATTTTTAAAGTAATAATCACTCGAAACTTTGCCAGAGGGACTGGAAAACATAGGGGACGTACTGTAAACCTCACATAGTGCGATTACATTGAATATCCAATGAATATACGCCCCAACTCTGTCATGTCTGTGGATATATACCTTCTTAGCTAGTGTTATTTGGTTACTAATTTCATTTAGGATTGATAGGTTCTTTCTTTTATTTTCTATCCTTTTCTGGGTCGTCGTCGTCTTCTTCTTCTTCTTCTTCTTCTTCTTCTTCTTCTTCTTCTTCTTCCCCTTCTTTTTCTTCAGTTTCTTCAACTTCTCATTATTAGTATTATTAGTGTCTCTGTGTAGCCATATCTAATTCTTTTAAGTAGAAAGGATTATTATTATCATCATCATCATTATTATTATTATTATTATTATTATTATTATTATTATTATTATTACCACTACCCTATATTAGCTAGCTGGCACGTTGCTTTGAGGTTTGGGAACAACGTCTCCTCAAATCTCAAGAATAACTTCTTAGTATCATTGTAATTGCACGCCTGAAATTCCTGCTATTTCTCTTTCCGGACCTTCGTATATCGACAATTTCTCCGCTTCTTTTAGAAAAGCATTGTTATCTTTTGAATGAGCTATGTTGATTTGGAATCTTTTTTTTTTTTCTTTTTTTGGTGGATCATTAGAACAATATGTTGTTCTCATTAGCTTTGAACTCCTTATCTATGTGCTTTGGCATTTCTCAAATTATAGGTGCTTTATCATTTCTGAGAACTTTTTTATGGTATGCTTTTACTATCTCTTTTCCGTTGGCATTCATTTGCGCTGGTACATCTACCAATATATGTAAGTCATGTCTGTGTATATATCACTTCTTGGTGAAGATTGTAATCTGGTGATAGTGTTCACACGAATGATAAAAGATAAAGATATTTTTCAAAATCTGGTACGCACAGGCATTGTTATCACAATTTCATTATAGTGTTTTGTGGTTTTTCATCTTTAATTTGATTATAGTTGTTGCGTATTAATTAATTATTTTTTCAATTATTTAAATTCGAGACATGACTTAAATCATTTCATTTTGTTGACAAATATCTTAAAAGATTTTATTAAAAGAACAGAGAATTAGAAAGAAGGATGAAAGAAGACATTGTAATAATTACCATTATCTGTTGGATGTGCTTGGCTTTAACTCCAAGACAATTAGTTTTTCTTTTTTGAAATGTTAATTTGTTCCATTTTTTTTTCTCTTGACATTTCATTAGAAAAGGACCCCTAACTCACTGAGTAATGAGGGGAAGAGTAAGAGGCGTCTTTCTTATGAGAAAAATTACAAGAATTATAATGCAATTATTTGTGTCTAAATCAAAACTTTCATATATTTCTCAAATCATCCAAACAACAAAGGGATTGAGAGAGTGTGGTTAGTTTTAGCGAGAGGGGCAGAATTGTGTGAAGACTTAAAACAGTGTCGGCGCAATTCATCGTCAATTAGTGCAAGAAGTATAGACGAGTCCGTTTGTGCCGTGACTACCTTTGTGTACTAATATGATAACTGCTATATTATAGTTCAACTTACGGAAAGAGCTAGAATATTAATTCAAATATATATAATCATAACATATTCTTATTGAAAAATCCTGAAAATGGAGCGTTGACACGTGTGGAAAGGGGGAGGCTGTGGATTATAACCCTACGAATAATGCACGCGCAACCTTGTTCATGCGATATCAGGTTGACATAGGGCACGTAATGAATATAATTGAAATATGATACCTAACAATAAATACTGTATGAAGTATATCGAACGTTTCACGTGCTTAAACTTAATAATGAATAGATGTGAGTGCAACTCCGTGTTACAGAAAATAATACAAATTGAAATTTCAAGCAATAATTTGAAGATGCTCAAATCTATTTAATTCTTATATCGGTTGGTTATGGTAACGCATTCACTCAAGGACTGAATTTCTAAAAGTGACGAAATACACGAACAAATATTATCCATCAGTCTTTCTCTCTAACTTATCATTCTGTAATTGGCAGAGGTGGAAGCACTGGTGGAAGACTCCGTCGGTTACGACGACGAGGGTACCGGTTGATCCGATCAACGGAACAGCCTGCTCGTGAAATTAACGTGTAAGTGGCTGAGCACTCCACAGACACGTGTACCCTTAACGTAGTTCTCGGAGATATTCAGCATGACAAGGCCGGCCCTTTGAAATACAGGTACAACAGAAACAGGAAGTAAGAGTGAGAGAAATTTGTGGTGAAAGAGTACAGCAGGGATCACCACCATCCCTTGCCGGAGCCTCGTGGAGGTTTTTTAGGTGTTTTCGCTCAATAAACACTCACAACGCCCGGTCTGGGAATCGAAACCGCGATCCTACGACCGCGAGTCCGCTACCCTAACCACTGGGCCATTGCGGGAAATTGGCAGAGGTATAATACAGGTTAAATGACATAAACATATATAAAATCAGTGCATATAGGAAGGTTATAAATAATTTACTGTTAAGGAAAACCACATGCAGAAAATGGACGACATATTTCCTCCATAGTTTGATTGATATTGGGTTGTCCGGAAAATTCATGCCGATTTTTAAAGGAAAAAAAGGGTCAATAAATACTTGCTATTACATTTTTAATCAACCAAATATGAACCATTTTGTTGCACAATGCATCTCCATCTTTCCTTTAACTTGAAAATACCCTCTTTCCAGAACTGAGATGGTTTCATGGCAAAGAATTCACCAAGGTATCTTTTTACGTCATCCAAGGAATTGAAATATTTACCATTAAGACTATTCTACAGAGACATGAATAAGTGGAAATCCGAAGGAGCAATATCTGGTGAATTTGGAGGGTGGGTAACACATCCCAACCGAGCTGCTGCAATTTTTGTCTGGTTCCCAAAGTAACGTGTGGTCTTACATTATCATGTTGGAAAACAACATACATGCTGTTGGCCCATTCTGGACGTTTCTCTTGAATTACTGCTTTTAACTCGTCCAGTTGTGTGCAATATTTCTCAGGATTAATTGTCTCATTACTAGTGTGAAACTCATAGTACAGAATTCTTTTCCAATCCAACCAGACACAAAGCAAAACATCTTTTAGGGTGAAGACCTGCTTTTGGGGTGGCTAAGGGTGGTTCATGTCGCTTACTCCAAGATCGCTTTCTCTGAACATTTCGGTAGATAATCCATTTCTCATCACCTGTCACAATTTGCTTTAAAAAAAGCGCGTTTTCATTCCGTTTATAAAGCAAATCATAGATGCAAATGCGATCCAAAAGGCTCTTTTCACTCAACTCATGTGGTACCTAAACATCGTAGCGATTTGTATACCCAAGCATTACCAGGTGCTCGTGAACGACGGATTTTGATAGGTTGAGGCTTTCTGCCAATTCTCGGGTTGTGCAATGCGGGTTATTTGGTCATCATCTGTAGTGGATGGTCTGCCTGATCGCTCTTTATCCATACGGCTACAATCTCCAACTCTAAACCTTGCGAACCACTTCCGTACAGTTCTTTCGGATAAAGAAACGTCGCCCTAAACTGCGCATATTTCTTTGGTTGGCTGTGAGGCATTTTTCCCTTTGCAGAAAAAGAAAAAAAGCATCAAGTGCCGAAAATGAACTTTCTTAACTTTCAATTTAAAGGGTTACAGAATTAATACAGGTTATAGGAACATAAACCTTCTTCCACGAAAAGATAGCGTAAACTATGCTCTAAGTAGAGGTGTAGTCAAATCCTATTTTATGGACTCTAACATGTTCTAAAATAAGTCGAAAGTTAAGCTACTATAAATCGGCACGAACTTTCCGGACAACCCAATATATACGTATGAGCATATATCGACAATATATTAAGCATCCTATGGAGAATAAATTAACAACCTACCACATGTAGAGAATTAATAAAGTATCTAATTATTGGTTTAAACTGATAAACATAGCAAGCAAATCTCCCTTAACTCTCTTCATGCCATCTTATTAAAAGGAAAAACACATTACAAATTTTCTTCTTAGCACGTAATATTTGAATAACAAAATGACAAGTCCATCCTTGGGAAACATTGTAGCAATTTTCATTGGTCAGATCTGAGTTTTAACGACAACAGTAACAGTATTCTCAATTCGATATTTTACTAGATTACTTCACTTCATTCAGTTTGCTAAAACCTAGTTTTGCTAAATGTAAAGGCGAAATATATTTATCATGTAACCGCAATACACACACGCACGCACACACAAACACACACACATAAATTTATGTATATACATGTATGCAGGCATTTGTATGTGTATTTGTACATATATATACATATACATATGATGTGTGTATGTGTATACACATTCATATATATTCTTATATATATATATGTGTGCGTGTGTGTGTGTATTCAAGTACACACATACACACACAGACGCATACACAAACACACACACATAAATTTATGTATATACATGTATGCAGGCATTTGTATGTGTATTTGTAGATATATATACATATGTATGTGTGTATGTGTATACACATTCATATATATTCTAATATATATATATATATATATATATATATATATATATATATATATATATATATGTGCGTGTGTGTGTGTATACAAGTACACACATACACACACAGACGCATAAAAATACATACATACAGCATTCAATTGCTATATTGGCTTAAATAAAGCAATCCGATGTTCTCCGGTATAATAATAAGTCATCTACAAGGGACTACAACATTTACATTATTGACCTCAGATATATATGTATATATATATATATATATATATATATATATATATATATACATACACATATATATATGTACATATATATATATATATATATATATATATATACATATATATATATATATATATATATATATATATATATATATATCTATATATATATAATATATATATATATATCCCTAAACGAACGAAGTTGTCACACAGCTTCTTGTTGAAAATTCAATTAGAATGTAATTTTTCAAGAAGCAGTAATTTCTCTCACACGAGAGACATTTATTTCAAAAGCTAGTTTAGAACCAACTTATAGGTTTATTTTTCCTTGAGGGAACTCACAGAATAGACAGTTTTCCATTAAGTTCGCAACTAAATGCTCGCTGTCACAATGTAGTTGCTGAAGAATATAAAAGGCTGGCAAAAGGAGCCTTAGCAAGAGAATCAAAATAAAAGACTCTTCTAAAGAGGCATTCTTAAAACTACACCAGTAATGATATCCGGAACGTTGGCTTTGTTGATGTCAAATTTTCCACAGAGAGAATCTGCAGAATGGGTTGTTAGGCATGGGTGATTTGGAATGGTTTTTTATTAGATTTCGTTTCTAAAGAACTGATTTCACAATGCTTATGTTGCTTGATAAATAATTCGCTAAATTTTAGTAGAAATCTCGGTTTGGCAGGTGACCAGCAACTACAGTTGATGAAGAGAACAATGCAAGGATAATAGATTCGTGAAATACGTTGAACAGAAATTACTCTTTGTCTTCGAATACAATCAGTGACACAGACAACTGAGGTCAATAATGTAAATATTGTAGTTGCTTGTAGATGACTTATTATTATACCGGACAACATCGGATTGCTTTATTTAAGCCAATATAGCAATTGAAATGTAGTATAGTTTGTATGTGTTTGTGAGTTTGTGTATTTGTGTGTGTGGATACTTATATATGAATGTGTATATATATATATATATATATATATATATATATATATATATATATATGTGTGTGTGTGTGTGTGTGTGTGTATAAATATGTGTGTATGTGTATGTGTATATAGGTTATATGCAATAGAAGTAATATTAGATTACAATAATCATGTGTGTATCATACTTGATATTAATACATTAATACATTTCTAGGCAAAATTACGGACGTCTTCATCCCGAGATAGTATCTCATATGCACGTGACGTTGTCAATATCAAAAGATATACACCAGAGACAGACGAAAATAATCCTAGGAGCGGACGGAATAAATGCTACATGGACTTCTGCCTCCATGGCTTTGTCAGTAGCAGGAACTCAAAACCAACCTCTTGCCAAATTAACACTTATACTGGATGATATATCAAAACAGGGAATAAACATGAACTGCTGTTGCAAATAGAAGCGCAGTTATGCTTCTTAACACAGCATATCTATGGTATTTGTCCAGAGATATCACCAGTGGGATACCTCAGGACGAATACTGCAGTAAAATTTGCCTAACACGATGCATTGATATATTAAATATGATATACAAATGATGTTTCAATGTAATAGTGCATCTGGTGCATACCATGATACCATGCATATAAACATATCTATGTGTGTGTATATGGATGTATGCATGTGTGTATGTGTATGTGTGCGTGCGTGTGTATGAGGCATATGATGCAGTGGTTAGGATGTCGCATGCACGATCGTAAGGTTGTCCTTCGATACCTAGATTGGCGGTGGTTGTTTACACATAGACAGGTATCTACCCAACTACTACCTTGTCTCTTTGACACATTCACACACATACACACCACCCACTCTACATACATACAAACCGGTGCCCTCACACGCTCCTCTTTTTTACTCTCTTATTCAAGCATACCTATACACCCATCAACAGCGGTACAAGAATGCACACCTATCCAGGCACACACTGGTACACACAGAGACACTCAAATTCCCATCTCTGCTACTGTCACTTTGACACTTGTTCCCACCTTTCCTGCCACCGAGTCTTTAGCTATCGCACACACCCACACATCCACAAATCAAACTCACTCATTATTTCCTTCACTTATTACCTCTCTTAGTTTCCATCCTTCTCTCTAGGGAGACATCTTTTCCTTCATCAACCATTTTCCATTACAACATGTGTTACTAATAATTTGTTCTCATCCGATTTTACCAAGGTCGCTTTCCTGATGATCTTACAAATCCCTCGGATCCTTGGACTCTCCATCAAACCTTCCAGAATTTCTATGCATTGAAAAATTGTTTCTCATTTTCCCTTATTCAAAACAACGGTTCACATCCCTGCACTCTTAAACACAGACACATCTACCACATTCCTCTTGACTTTGCATTTGCTTCATGCACAAAATTTTTTTCACCAGTTCCTTACCATCCATATAACATTTTATTTCCCAGACCGGGCGTTGTGAGTGTTTATTGAGCGAAAACACCTAAAGCTCCACGAGGCTCCGGCAGGAGATGGTGATGATCCCTGCTGTACTCTTTCACCACAACTTTCTCTCACTCTTACTTCCTGTTTCTGTTGTACCTGTATTTCAAGGGGCCGGCCTTGTCACACTCTGTGTCACGCTGAATATCCCCGAGAACTACGTTAAGGGTACACGTGTCTGTGGAGTGCTCAGCCACTTACACGTTAATTTCACGAGCAGGCTATTCCGTTGATTCGGATCAACCGGAACCCTCGTCGTCGTAACCGACGGAGTGCTTCCATTCCATAACATTTTATCCAACCTCCATTGGCACTTCGCTGGAGTGTCGCATTTTTTAAATATGATTTCTCTCGCTTTTTTTTTTTTAACAGTTTTCAGGATGAACTTTTCTTTGACCCCTTTTTTTCTTCCTGAACATCGTTCCAGATGATTGCAGTCTGCATTCAAACCCTACCGAGCTGAGTTCTTCTATTCATTTCATGTCGTCGATTATCCCTTTATTATTCCCTGTCTGTCAGCCTATTTTTTCGGAGAAAATCGGTTGTGGTCAGAACATGGCGGTGAGCTGGCGGAAACGTTAGCACGCCGGGCGAAATGCTTAGCAGTATTTCGCCTGCCGTTACGTTCTGAGTTCAAATTCCGCCGAGGTCGACTTTGCCTTTCATCCTTTCGGGGTCGATTAAATAAGTACCAGTTACGCACTGGGGTCGATATAATCGACTTAATCCGTTTGTCTGTCCTTGTTTGTCCTCTCTGTGTTTAGCCCCATGTAGGTAGTAAAGAAATGGGTTGTGGTCAGAACAGGAAATGTATTAAGCCCCATCTAAGAGACGTCGAATTTGCATCAGGAATTGAGGACTTATGGAATGGTTTTCTTTCTTTACTAGACGCTAAAGTGCTATAATGTATTGGAAAGAAAATATATAACATTCTGAATTTATATTTTATAAAGCGGTATTCTTGTAAGTAAAGCAACTGATTACTTTTATTCGGGGATCGGGAACCGCCCCTCTGCCCATATTGTTAAACGACTGACATATTCCTCTACGGCCCCGTACACTTTAAACTTAATATTGATATTTCTCATACATTGTGAATGCAAGGTATTGCTATGGATAAGGTACACTTGAGTGAATTTCGTATAGTTATATATGTGTTACTTTTATTATGAAAACCGTAAGTATGAATACTGACATCAGTAGAAATTGAACTTAGAACAGATTGAGACTAAAAATCAAAAGAGAAAATATTCTATCCATTTCTGTCATTCGTCTACCGGTCTTTCAAATTTATGTAGAGAAGGGTGAACCGGATTGGATCAAATCACTATGAAACGGGTAATATTTTATCAGCTTTGATGGATGATGTCAAATTGACATCTGCTGGATACGATCTCAGAACATTGAGGAATGTAGCTAAATGCTGAAATACATCAACGCATGTCCTCTACCATATGACTCACTTCTTCATTCTACGCTAAAACGTTAATATTTAAAAACAATACATGAATACGCGAAGATTTATTGTACGACATCGCGAAGGGTGACATTACAACACAGCAAATACTTCACAAGTTTCTGTTGATGTGATGCAATGATTTCTCATAGCAACTCAGAAAACTATTAAGTAACTGCACACATATAAACACACATTTACACACCTGGACACATAAGGTAACTCATATAGGAATACATTCATCACGTTGCACCAAATCTCTCGTATATTGAACGTCACAGCACAGAACATAAGACAGCACACGTTTCATACAAACGAGGAAAATATATACTATTCCCACGGCCAGTCATTATCTAACCTCGTTATCAGTAAATCATAAATTTCAGATAAGCATCGATTCGAAAGCATAGTAAAGCGATTATATCATATCAAAAAACAATCCAAAACCAACGCTACAAATGTATGTAGAAAAAAAATAAAAAAAGGAAAAAAAATCTACTAGGACATTATAAGCCGTGCTTGTGGCAACATCATCATCAGAAACAGCGACGCAATATCAACGGCAAAATCAGAAACAAAATTTCTAATGGTGATGATGATAATGATGATGATGATGACGATGATGATAACAACATCAACAACGGAAACAACAATAGCAACAACAGCCATAATAATAATGATGATGATGATGGTGATGATTTCTTTTATTTGCCACGAGGGCGGTGGACGAGGGGGAAAATACAACGACAGGCATGGTGTTGGGGTTTACATACAAATAAATGATAAAAAAAAAAGAAACGAATTTTAACCTATAGTGATAAATAGGTTTGACAATCGGCATTCTCCGAAAGGATACTAAGATATAAGAAATCGCAGAGAATGAATAACTAACTTATTTCTACCTGCATATATACATGTATACGTACGTGTGTGTATAGAAACGATATACTCTGAGTGAATTTATTTGTATGTATGTATATATGTATGTGTATGTATGTATATAATGAAAATCAAATACCAAAAGCAAAAGATAAGAAAAGTCTGGAGACGTTCACAGTTAATAATCATTAAAGTGACTGACGTCGCTCAAAGAAGCAAAAAAGTTATAACTATTTTTTATGGTAAAGACGACTCTGCAATGAGATGATGAAGTCAATCATTTAACGTTTCATGTCACCCATCAATGGTTGATCATCTTATGAATATATACATGAGACCAGTGAACCGCCCGATTTCTCTTACATTCTCACAAATCGTGTGATTATAAAACATATACTTAGAAGTGCTGGCGAAAGGATAAAAACTGCTGAGTCGTAGGCTGGTTGTTGAATACTTTGATCAAAAATGTATCTGAAATTTGCTAACAGATTCAATAGTTTGGATTCGGATGGTCTCTGCGATGCGTTCAGTATTATTCTTTCCATAATTTTGAAACAACTTGGCAGTCTACAGTATGTATATATACATATGATTTTTTATTAAAACTTAACACAGACCTGAAGAAGTCCCGTTAATATCCCTTCATTCTCTGACTAGATTCGTTAGCAATTTCACTCAGTTCGATAGTCACACCTTCAATATAATCCCCTTTGAAAATGTGACCTCTTTCAGATGAATGTCTAAATCAATTATAGTTTACACGATTTGACAGATGTCCACTTCTTATAGCGAAGATTATACAAAGACGCATACAGCATACTATATACTTTTTAATAAGCCAGAATCATTTTTTAAAAAATAACTGAAAGGAATTTAAATGATATTAAATGATTACTGAAATTGTATTATGGTACTCACAACATTACTAATTTATGAGTATAAATTTATGAGTATGAGTTTACGGCCATATCACTTTGAAAACACCGGTTCTCGTCCGATCACCGAAGTTAAACAAAATCGAGCCTAGTTAGTACTTAGATGGGTGACCGCTTGGGAAACTTAGGTGCTGTAAACGCCGTTCTCTCTTTTTAAGGCGGCGAGCTGGCAGAAACGTTAGCACGCAGGGCGAAATGCCAAGTGGTATTTCGGCTGCCGTTAAGTTCTGAGTTCAAATTCCGCCGAGGTCGACTTTGCCTTTCATCCTTTCGGGGTCGATTAAATAAGTACCAGTAAATCGGATTTTTTTTTTTGCGTGGAATCAAGTACCCTGAATTCTAATATGCTGCAAATCCCTTATGGTTCTAATTCCTTTATGACATTCTGCTGGTCAAGGTTACCGTTAGATGTTTCTTTCATTTTCCCTTTGATAAAGGTAGCTTTTGCACATTTATCGTCATCACTGAATCGTTTAACAACGGTTAGTAAGCCCTGTAGTTGTTGGTCACTTTTTGCAAAGAGCTTTAAATCATCCATGTAAATGAGAAGATTTATATTTTTATCAAAGATTTTATAACCATACTGTACATCATTGAGCAATTTCGAGATAGGTATTAAGGCCAGACAAAAGAGGAGTGGCGATAGTGGGTCACCCTGGAAAATCACACATGTAATTCTTACATCTCCAGCATTTAGAGATTCATTGTCACTGTTCAATGTCAGTGTGGTTCTCCATGATCTCATACTTACAGACAAAATGTTTCGCAGAGTAGGTGTTATTTTAGACATTTCCAGACATTTCTTTATCCAGCTATGTTGCAAACTATGAAAAGCTTTTTTATAGTCTATCCAGGCTATTGACAAGTTTTTGTATTGTTTGTGATAATCTTCCAAGATCATCTTATTGATGAGTAGCTGATCTTTACAACCATAGGACCCACGTTTACATCCTTTTTGCTCATTAGGGACTATGCCTCTTTGTATTAAAAAACTATAGTAAATTCAGTCAAGACGGTTGTTAGCGTTTTATACATTGATGTTAAGCAGGTTATGGGTAGATAATTTTTGGTTCATTTGTTTCTTCATTTTTTGGAAGTAGGAATGTTATACCAATAACTAGCCAAGGCTGAGTCAAATTAGGATGTTGCAAAACAATGCTGTAAAGTTTTGTTAGCAGTTCATGTGTTTCTGAGAAGGCATTCAACCAGAAGTTAGGAGTTTATCTTTTCCTGGAGGCTTCCATTTGTTTGACTTCTTGAGATCCGATCTTACATCTTCTACCTTAATTCCCCCCACCCACTTTTGCCCTTCTAAGGAGTCTGAGTCAGTAGATATTCTATCAGTCCAAGGGACCTTTTCATCGTGTGTTTTTTCTTCAGCCCAAATTTTATTCCAAAATTCCTGCACTCCTTTTGATGGGATAGACTTTACTGAAACTAATATTTTCCCTATCTTCCTGTAATAATTTTGGGGCTTATTTTTGAACATGTTCTCCTTTAAGAATCTAACGCTCTTTTCATACCTTGCTATGCGAGCAGCTTTAGCACGTATCTTTTGCTTGATGGTTTCTATGGTGGTTTCAATATCAAATATGGTTTTTACATTATATTTTTTCTTTAATTTTGAGGTTTTTGTAGGTTTGATAGTCTTGTCAAACTTACAGTTCTTTAAACATTGTATGTCAGACCTAAGTACCTGAATTTGGTGTTGAACACTCTCTTACCAAGAAGGGTTTTTATGAGAATGTTGTCGTTTTCTAATATTTTTACCACGTTGAATCGTTGAGATTTTCGCGGATGCACAATACAGGTGTAATATCAACATCATTACCTGAAATTATATCTTTAAATGCAAGGCGGATTTTATCAATTATTTTCAGGTTTTGGTTGGAATTGCAAATTTTTGGGAGAGTGTCACGTTCAATCATACTGGTTTCTTTAATTTTCAGCCATTCAATCACGATTTAATGTTTTTAGATTATGTAGTTCTGTTGGGTCAATTTGCGTGTGACTTTCTTCATCTATTTGATTTTCATCTGCCTTAGTATTTATGGTTGGTTCAGAGAGTATTTCACTTTGCATATTAGTTACATTAACTCTTTTAATCATTACTGCATTTTCCTCAGCCCTGAGCTGGTCTATAATTATTTCCTCTGTAGTATCTTCTTTAGCTTCTGCTTCGTTCTTTTTATCCCTTACTGCTTGTTTAATTTTGTCAACCTCTACTTCAGTTATTAATTACTTTTTCATGATATTTCTTCTGACGTTGGTACGTTTCTTACTGTCTATGTAGGGTCTTACTTCAAGGTGTTTCTGTCTCCAGTTTAAGTAGGTTTGTACAGTATTAGATTTATTTGTGGGGAAATATATGGCATGGTAGAAGGGCGTAAGAACTTCTTCATTATCTTCCCTAAACCATTTTCCATTCTTTTTCTTTTGGTTATTTCATGAGGAGCCTAGATGGCCATCTGTTGATATATTCCAGTTTTGGGTATTTCCAGCTCCTGTATTTCAGGAAGATTTGAACCAGTAGCTGATTTTTCGCTTAAAATCTGGCTCATCATTCGAGTACGTTGCCCTTTGTGATCAGATCGACGACCAGCCAGGTCTTTATTTTGCTTTATCAGTGAGGCATGGCGAACCTCGACTTTGACATTAGGGGACGGATCTGTCTGTTTAGGGTTAATTTCTTGAGACAATACTATCACCGAGTTCTTTGCATGTAAACATTGCTTGTAACGTAGCTTTTTATGGCTAACAGATCTGTATTCGTCTGTATGCGTTCCTGTAGCCGTTTTACTGTAACATTTCTGTTATTCTTGTAGTAAATTCTGGTAAATGCTTTCTGAATGTATTCCTGTTAACAGTTGCTACGCTAATGATAAGCAAGTGTTTGGTCTATAAGTGCTAGATGTATTAACATTGCTTTTATCTTTCATAAGGAGTATTGTCCTCCCTCTAATCATCCAATCTGGTATTATTCCTCCATTAAGGCTATCCTGGAGTTTTTCCCTCCGTTTCCTGTGTAAACTACTAAACCTAGTCCTGGTCCTTTCCAATTCGGCATTTTCCCTAACACTTTACTCATTACTGCACTAGTTAGCCTTAGATCTGCCTGTTTTACACTCACTACTACTTCACTCACTTTATGTAACCGTACTGCATCTCCATTATGATTGACTGGTTTATCCCAGATATTATTCTAGAACTTTCAAGCTTCTTCTGTATTAGGTATCTCATCTTCAATACTTCGTTCTCCACTATTCATTTTGTTATAAAATCTCCTCTGTTCTGTCTCAAATAATCTATTCTATTGATGCCGATCTATTATTTTCTGATATCTGTAGAGCTTACCTGTTACTGCTAATCATATGCAGTTTCAACTTTTCTATGACTGTTCCAATTTCTTTCTCTTTGACAATGTATTTTTTTCTCAAGAGAAGATTTGCATCTTGCATTTCCTAACTTGTTCAGTTTCCAGGCTTCTTTTCTCACCAAATCTTGTCTTAAATTCTTCAATTTATTTTGTGATCGCCCTTTTTCACATTTTCTCTTTTTTTAATCTTTCCTTGTGGAATATCTAATCTTCTAGCAACTACCCCTCCTGCATAGATCAATAAGTTAGTATCGCCTATATTTTTAGTGTCTGTCCTACTGATAACAGAATCTGCTTTCCTGGGCATATCTAGTAGCACCTTCTGTTGGTACTTTTTAATGCTGACGATCATTTTCTTACTTCTTTACTCATTACTTCCTGCTACTCATGTAAAAATCATCTGACCTTCCTCACTTAAATCTCTTAAGTCGCTGGTGCCAGTTGTCCGTTCCTCATTGGTAACGCTTTTATCATCTTTTTCCTTTAGGTTCTTCTTTGGTTTGAGCTGTGTCTCTTATGTTGTTGTTTGTTTTTCCTACTGCCTGGTCTTTCTTTTCCAGTTCTCTTGTGATCTCTTTCCCACCAATTCTGTCATCCACTTTCTTCTCCTAATAGCATTAGCTTGATCTACTAATCTCTGCTCAGTCACTTTAAATATACCCTTCTTTACCCAAAGTGTTAACGTCCACTGCCAAGCGTGAGGCCTTTCCTTAACAGTCCAGCTCAATTTTCGCTGTTTCAACCAGAGTTTCTACGGGAACTCCTGTCTCTCATAAACTGAGGTAAGGTAACTTTCGTCACCAACGTCATCACCACTATTAATTTTCGACATCTGATAGCCTCCAGCAACTTTCTAATGCACAATTTGTTGCACTTTTGTGCTGGTGAGGTGGTGTGCGCTGCTTTTTTTTTGGTTGGAGGAATATTGTATTGCATCAGTATCTTTTGTTATGAGGTTTGGTTTTAGTCTTCTGTTGTATCAGCTATTGTACTGTGTATTGTTTGTGTACCGCTGGTTGTGTTCTTTTGCTGGGTATCAGATTTCTATGTCACGTGTGTTGGGATATGTTCAGTTTGTTTGGTATTTACTGTATGATTTTATCCCTGTATGCTTTTGGAGGAGTGTTGCATAGTAGTGCGTGTAAATCATAAATCAACCATTTCATATTATTCATGGTTATCTGTCCATCGTTCTTTCTTTTTTCATTGGTTTTGTAATGGGTTCATCTTTACAGCTTTATTGTTATAATCATCATCATCCTCAACATTATTATTATTATTATTATTATTATTATTATTATTATTATTATTATTATTATTATTATTGTGTGAGAGAGCAGTGCATGCCATATAAATGACAGTGGAGTAAAATATACGAAGCCCAGTATACCCATCATGACTACTCGACTGATTAACGTACACTAGGCACATACATCACAACCATGTGGTAGTTTATTTTTTTATAAATGTAGTGTCATGTACATGCATTATGTTAGAATATTATTAGTTTATTTTTTTGTCCTGTATGTCCAGACGTTTTACGGTCTTATTATGAACAATGGAAAGTATAAAATATAAAACATCAAAGGAAAAATCATTAAATGTTTTACTAGTCATCTATTTGTTTTCTTTTATGTTTCATTTTTATTTTGAACCTCGTATAAATGTCCTATAGTTTAGAGAAAGAAAATTTAACAATTACTCTTCGTTTTTGTGAGATCGATAAAGAAAGAGTAAGAATCACGGGCGATGGATTGACACAAATTTACGAATGCCAGATTGGATGCTTTGTGGTCTTTGTTCCAGTTCATTGCATTCTGAATTCGAATCCGACTGTGGCTAACAAGGTTGGCAAACTTAATCCATCAGTCACCAAATTAACACCACCACATGGCGGCTTAGGCGACTTTAGCAGAATTCACTTTTATGCCATTTCAGTTTTCAGTTTGAGGATATCTCCCCACTCTCTCTCACCATATAACGGTTCGTAAACATAGCCGCCACTCTGCACTAAGAGATAGAAAAATACGTTGCCGGGTATCTTTATTGTTATTATCCAATACTTTAGCTGAAGAATATATCTATAGAGCGATCTCAAATTTTTTTCAGAGTGCTTCACTGTATTCTACACATTTTGTTTTGTTTTATTTTTTTACCACTTTCATAAGTATTAAGAGCATTAATTTAATACTTGAATTTGGTTGAGACACTGCCACACTAATTGGTAATATGTTACTATTAACGTAGTTGCTCTTAATATTTTTGTTGAACTGTATTTGTAAAATGGTTAAACTGTATTTGTAAAATTTGTCCTTATGTTTTAGATATGTGTCTTCGATTTCATTGCTAATTTTCTTGTTGCTACGTGTAATTGTCATTGTTTCTGCTACTTTTCATGCCACATTTCTATCTAAGAGTATTTTTTGCAAGTTTGTTTTTTGTTTTTAAGAAAGTTATAGTTTCGACTGCATATGTTATGCATAATTGCACTGCCACTGGGTTGACACCGTTACTGTGCTGTTGTAAATACGGTTCTCTTGTTCTATTAATGTTACTAACCAATCTACCCATCAACGATGGCGGTATAAAATGAGGGATGGAAGTCATAATAGCAGTATGTTTTGAGAAGTGTGTAAATGACTTTGATAGATTACTGGGTGATGAAATCACATCATTTTTGGTAATACAGCATTCTAAGTATTGCGACTAAGTAACGTGATGACGACTCACTCCCGGACTGAAATAGCTCCCAGCCTCTATATCATGAATGGTCATGTAGACCACTCCTAACGAAAGCCAGAGCTTCCAGCAACTACTACATAAAAAGTATTAAAAAATGTTATTTAGAAATCATATGAAATAAATGATTTAGAGTAATAGGATTTTGAAGTATCTAGCTGGTAGAATCGATAGAGATTTAGATCGAATATTTTTCACTGTTTATTCCAATCTTTGCGCTGTGTGTTCAAATATCATAGAGATCAACTTTACCTTACAGCCTTTCGAGGTTAACAAAACGTACCTGATCAGGGCCGTAAATTGGTGGGACATTTACAGCGTCGAAAGAGATACCTTCCCTTATTTGTTTCTGTCCCTTTCAGAGACCAACATTAACGACGATTCAAAGGTAAGGATGTATCGATTCTAAAAATATGGAGACAATAAATATTGCTAGCGAGGAAAGAGGAGAGTAGCTTGTATGGGGATCTGCAAATTTTCCACAAAAAACTTATTGGGATCTGCAAATTTTCCACAAAAAACTTGTGCAGAGTTACAGATAAAATTTCGACTCTGACCGATGGAAGCTCAAAGAAGACAGGCTGTAGACATTGGAAGAAAGTGCTTAGATATAATAGTTACATTGCAAACTTCACAATCGAAAAACATTGACAGCAAATGCGACATTTTGTACTTCATCCTGTGATCACAAAAATAAATTGCAATTTACCGATTTCTGTTTTGATCATAAAATATTTTGAATTCGTGAGTTCAAATGTCGTGTATACGAGGCTTTCTGTGGCGTGTGACAAACCTCTTTACTTTGCATGGAATCCCGTTTTAGTATCAACAATACCGTTGAGAGAAATACTTAAAGAAAGCGTTCTGTATTATATTACAGTATAAAACAGAACGTTATATCAATGAATTAGTTTGCAGAAAAATTACCCCAGTCTTCATGTTGATGACATATAGAATTATTATTGCTTTGGCAGGTATGGCGCTTTTCTAACCGTGAGACCAGTATTCTAACCATACGGCCATTATACAAAATAATGTCTAGCCTGTAGCTACAACAGTAGCATCTCAACGAGCTTATCAATACCAGAACTACATTGTACTTCCATCGTTTCCTAACCACGACCATAATCTCACTAGAAATATCGTGACCCCCATGATAGTTTTGTACCTACATTTTCATTACCATAACTTCACAACCAGTGTCTTCACAACTTTACCAGTAACACACTAACAATATTGTAATTATTCAAACATAATTATAACAGTATTGCCAGTATCATATATTCAGTTACAATTTTAGCGTCACACTGCCATAAGAGTGAATATGCTGACAAGGTCATCACTACACTGCCAGAATCATAACCACGCTGACAGTATCATAAGAACACTGCAAGTATGATATTCACACGGCCAGTATGAAAACTACACAACTATACCATAATCAATCTAACAGAATGATAACAACACTGTTAGGATGATAGCGATATTAGCCGAATCACAACCACACTACGAATATCATATATATAGATATAAAAGATATATATAGTACATCAATCTCATGACAACACTGCTGCTATCATAGACACAGTAATCATAAGTACAGTGAGATTATATCAACACACTGCTAGTAGTGTAATCACATTTCCAGTATAATACCCATACTACCGCCATCACAATCACACCACCAGTGTCATATGAACAATACTAGTTTTATGACAATACTTACAGGATCATAAACACACTACCAATATCATAAACATAATGCTAGCGTCATAGTTACAGTGACAATATCATAACCACACTGCCAGTATCATAGCATTACTGCAAACTTAAACATCATAACTACACATACGTATCACTGACCGAAAGTTAACGAGACTGATGTCTCCGTTTTTCATGTTCAAGATGACTTAAAAGAACTGTAATGACCTCAGAAGAGACGATAAAATATTTTCTGACAGAATAAATATTATTTTTCTTCAAAAATGTATTCATAATAGTGAGCTAGTTGAGTAGGAAGTGAGAACGAGAGAAAGAAGGGGTAGAGAGATGTAGGATGTTCAACAGAAAGTAGAAATGAAATAAAATATATATTATGTAAAATGCGGTAGAAAAAGTGATTGACAGAAGCAAAAGATGGAGAGAGATAGAAGTAGAGAGAGAGAGAGAGAGAGAGAGAGAGCGGAAGAAGCGAGAAACAGAAATCAGAAAGACACCGAGGGCGAGAGAACGAGATGGGGAAAGAAAGAGAGAAGAAGAGGTAGCTGGGTTGGAGAGATTAAGGTAAAAACAAGTTACCACAGAAATTGTTGGGAGAGAATATATATATATAATGGGAAAGATGCGCGGGGAGAAGGCAGTACAGAAAAGATGAAGTTGGTCGAAGTGATTAGTAGAGAGTGAATGCGAAATTGAAAGATAGATTCCATTATAACATGTTTATGGTCAAACATCCCATCACTAATAGATTAATTGATGTCCGACATGCTGGATGTTAAATGTTAACTAGAAACTGTTATGAAACCTGGTCAGACCGCTCTTAAATCACGTTACCAACTTAATGATCGAACGGCCGAATTCGTGGTCAAGAATATTATTAGCTGACACGATAGCAAACAATTGATAGATAGCGGGAGAAAGATCGCGTGCTAGAGACGACAGCTAGGGAGGGGATAAATGAATGGAGTGAAAGGTTGAAAGTTATTTAGATGGAAAGGAATAATGAAATGAAGAAAGCTACATGGTAGATAATAGGCAAATAGAGAGATATACAAGGATATATATATATATATATATATGTGTGTGTATATGAATATATGTGTGTGTATATGTATATATATGTACATATGTTTATATATATGTATGTGATATTTACATATATCATTATATATATATATATATGTAAATAAGTATATATAAATGTATATATGAATATGTATGTATATATATATATAGATAGATATATATGTATATATATATATATGTGTGTGTGTATATATATATATATATATATATATATGTATATACATATGTATACACACACATTTTCTCTTATAGCCTCATAAACTTTCATTCCATTCAGACAAATACATACATACACACGGGGATATACATGTATACATGTGTGTGTATGTATGTATGTATGTATGTATACTTATATGTATATATCTATAGCTGTATTTATCTATTTATTTAACAACCTATGTATCCATCACTCTATATATGATTGTGTGTGTGTGTGTGCGTGTGTGTGTGTTTGTGTGTGTGTGTGTGTGTGTGTGTGTGTGTGTGTGTGTGTGTGTGTAGGATAGTTCGATAAATGAAGAGAGTGAAGGAGGGAGAGTGAAAGCGTGTGAATAAAATTGTGGATCTTTAGAACTCATACAAATAAAGGGAAAGCAGACAAAATTGAAAAGAAAGTAAAAGCCTGCATTAACTAACAAACGCTGCAAGGTGGCTGACAGAGATACTTCCACACACCCACACACACACCACACACACACATATATATATATATATATATATATATAGTGCATGTGTGAGAGTTAAAAAAGAAAGGGTTGAAACATAAAACTTTAGTGCTGTGTTATATGCAGACGAAGTTGTTGACCAATGAAAGAGTGTAAGAAGCAACAGTGTAATGTATTATATTGTCTATGAGTGTACGACTATATTACATATTCGTATATGTGTGTGTGTTTGTGTATAATGTATATATATATATAGACACATACATACATATATGCATGTATCAACGTATGCAGGTAGGTGTTTATAAGTATGTATATGCATGTATAAGTATGTATATATTTGTTTGTATGAAGTATGTATATATATATATTTAGAGATAGAGAGAGAGAGACAGAGAAGGAGAGATAGGTAGGGAGAAAGGGAGGGGAGAGATAGATGGAAAGAGTAAAATCCTATAAACAGGAAACGAAGCGAATATCCGAAACAGTCAAACCGAAAGTGAGAGATAGGTGCAAACTAACGTGTATGGATTTCTATATGTATGCATGTATATATATATATATACATATATATAGTAAATAATATATATATATATACACATATGTATGTGTGTGTATGTATATGCATATATATATATATATATATATAAGTACGTATGTATGTATGTACGTATGTATGTAAGTATGTATGTATGCATGTACCTATGTATGTACGTATGTATGTATGTACGTATGTATGTACGTATGTATGTATGTATGCATGTATGTATGTATGTATGTATGTATATACTGTAGGTTATCTGTGTTTATCAGAATGTTTGATGAATAGTGGTTGAGGAATGGACACAAAGAGAGAGAGTAAATTTAAAGAAGTAATCCAACTGAATAACAGCAAAAGCTTTAAGCTAGCTAGCAAGCACGAGACAACCAGGCGTGCGGACAAATATCGTTTGGTGTCGTTGCGAATGAATTAAATTGGTTTCGCCAGCAATAACGGCAAAATTAACTACTTTCAAAGTAATCCGTTACCTTTAGGTCCGACATCATCTAACGATGTTTGATAGTGGACAATTAAAATCTTTGCTTCATAGAAATTTATTTAGCTTCCTGTTTATTTAAGTATCTTTTCCCCTGTATCCATCTTATTTTAGTATATATCTAAATTCCACCCGTTCTATCTATCTATCTATCTATCTATCTATCTATCTATCTATCTATCTATCTATCTATCTATCTATCTATCTATCTATCTATCTATCTATCTATCTATCTATCTATCTAATTATCGATCTATCTTTGTTTATCATCTATCCATCCATTCATTCATCCATCCATCCATCCATCTCTCTCTATCTCTCTCTCTCTATCTATCTATCTATCTATCTGTCTATCTATTTATCTATCAATCTATCTATTTATCTCGTTTTTCCATGCAGACACGTCTCGCATCTCTTTCTCACTACCTTCCCTTCTCATTCGCATTATGTTTGTGTGTGTATGTGTGTGTGTGTGTGTGTGTGTGTGTGTGTATGTGTGTGAGTGAGCGAGAGAGAGAGAGGATAAAGTTTTTGGAAGAATAATAACATTCCAAGAAGATTATTTTGCAGATTATCATTGCGTGAATAAATCGAAAGAATGATTTACTGTCCTGATACCTTCAAGAATACTGACACTGATGACAAGCTCTTTAAAAAATGGAAAATTATCATTGGTGATAATCTATTATGGAACAGTCAGTTTACAGAGATTTTTAAAATTTATTTATCACCCGACGAGATACGTCTGCACCACCGGTACTCCTGAACCAGTTTTTGTGTGTCCCACAAGAGGAGTCGATGCTAGATGCGTCGAAACAATTCTTGTGATTAATAATATATTCTCGTATACTCCATCTCGTATATATATATATATATATATATATATATATATATATATATATATAAATTTAAAATTAAGAATAAAATCTTTATAAGAAATTATCAGTAGTTAGCGTGAAAAACCTCGTAAGAGAAAAAAACCGTAAATTTTTCCACTTTGAAAATATTTATTTATACTATATAGAGGGTACTATTATTCATAGGTACCGAGCGCTAGGAGGGACTCTTGCAGTCAAAACTACTAAAATAAACAAATTGTAGCGAATGCAAAGCTTCAAAGCAAGTCATTTAAAAACAAGATTTTAGTTACATATCACCTGTGATTTCGCAACCAATGCAGGATATGCATTCTATGCTCTTCAGTGCAACGAACTCAAGACATGTAAGACCTAGCGTGCGGTACCTATGAATAATAGTATCCTCTATATAATACATATATATATATATATATATATATATATATATATATATATAAACAAATGAAAGAGAAGATGGAATATACGAGAATATATTATTAATCACAAGAATTGTTTCGACGCATCTAGCATCGACTCCTCTTGTGGGACACACAAAATCTGGTTCAAGAGTATCCGGTGGTGCAGAGGTATCTCGTCGGGTGATAAATAAATAAAAAATCTCGGTAAACTGACTGTTCCATAATAGATTATCACTAATGATAATTTTCCATTTTTTAAAGAACTTGTCGTCAGTGACAGTATTCTTGAAAGTATCAGGACAGTAAATCATTCTTTCGATTTATTCACGCAATGATAATCTGCAATATATATATATATATATATATATATTATATATATATATATATATATATATATATATATATATATGTATATATATAATATATGTATATATATAATATATGTATATATATACATACATACACACACACACACACACACACACACACACATATATATATATATATTCTTTTGCAACCTTTATGACGTCTTCAGCGTTGCTATTACTGTTTCCTTTATTACCATTGTTCCTCTTTGAATCCGTATAATACGCTTGATGTTAGGTGCTACGCTGTAGATTTTAAATTGCTGACTCCTTTTTTATCTCTTTCCCTTATTCCCTCATCCCAATAATAATTCCAGTAATCAAAAGTCCTTTTCTAGACGCAGAGAAGAAAGAATATAGTATTGAACAGGAAACAATTTGTATTTATAATATATTCCTGGTCTCGACCACACGATGATTTCTAGTGAGATAACATGCAAATTTAACGCCGTGCACGCTCATTCGTAATATTGGAAAAAATACATCGTAGCATAGCTGACATAGATTTTTTACTTCTGAGGAAGCGATAAAGTAAACTCAAGTCTTAACAATTATTGGTTTCTCTCAGGCTTCTTGAAGGATACAAAACTACAGTAGATTAAACTCGTACGGATCTTTTCAGCGTTGGCTGCGCTTGAGTGAAGGATGTAGGTGTACACACCGACAAACACAGCAATCTTTTGAGTTGAGACGACAGGTATCACTAGCTTTGCAGCGATATAAATGGTAGAACAATACTACATGTAATCATGTAGTTTAACGGGATATGACTGCATCATGTAAGATAATTCTTGTCATTTTACTCGATGCAGTCGACATAAAGAGGAAACCTAATTCATTGCTGTGCAGGGAAATACCCAGTAAAATGCTATAAAGATTTATATTAAAATTTTGAGAGAAAGAACTGAACTTCGTTTGACTTCATGTTATATTGCATTTGGAGAATAATAGCACCGTTTGTAACAGGTTTCCAACATACTAATCATAGCTTTATTGCATCTCTTAAAGCAAGATTGACAGGGGAGTAGGTATGACTCAGTAACAATGGAATTTGTAATAAACAGGACAACGTTCGAATAGCACTAATCGTTTGCCCATATTGGCATTTTTTACAAAGAAATGTGTGTGTGTATGTATGTGTGTTTGGACAGATTGTTGGATGGATGGATTGATGAATATATGCATATATGTTGTTAAGCACGTATATATATATATATATATATATATATACAAACATACACACACGTAGAGAGCGAGAGGGAGAGTGTGAGGGATATCAAAGGTTTAGAGAGAGAGAGAGAGAGAAATATACTTGCATATTACCATCGTGCACCATGAAATTGTTGGAAAATTTGTTGCTTTTCCTAATTGTCCTAATCTGGGTCTAACAGCAAATGAATTTAGACATATCAAAAGCAGTTAAACATATTAACGGCCAAGGTAATTTCCATAAATTAAACTAAAACGATCCAAGAGAAACAACTTGGTGTGGCCAGCGACACGTATATGAACAACGTTGACAAATGGAAGA
>NC_043001.1:114014671-114019671 GCF_006345805.1 Octopus sinensis | reverse complement strand
AATACATGCATTTACATATATATGAATGTAAACAAATTAATAAATGAATGTTTATATATATATTTTTTTATGCGTGCGCTCGTGTGTGTTTGTGTGTGTGTTTGCGTGTGCGTTTGCGTATGCGTATGAATGTGTGTGTTTGTGTGTACGCGGGCATGCGCACGCGTGTACACTTAACATTAATTGCAAAAGAGATTTTATGACACCGTTATTCTGATTTTCTGTTATTGCTTTTCGATACAAATTACAAGATTAATATAATTATTAATTTTTCATTTGTAAATGAATCTCATACATACTGTGCTTTTAAGGCATTAACGTTTAGAATGGCGTACAATACACACACACACACAGACACACACACACACACACCAACATATATATATATATACATAATAAATATATATATATATATGTAAATCATATATGTTTATGATATATATATATATATATATATACATATATAATATATATATGTATATACATAATATACATATATACGTATATATATATATAATATGTATATATAATATATATATATATGTGTGTGTGTGTGTGTATCTAATAGTTTCGCTGGCAGCTCAATCTTCTTTTTCTGAATATATTTATATATATATATATATATATATATATACGTACATACATATATACATTATATTTTTTAGCTTAGGAGGAGAGCAAGAGAGAAAACGTCTGACAGATACTTGAAACAAAACATAATTAAAGATTTTACTCCATGCAATTAATAACTAGCATAATTTTTATAATCTGTTTCATTTCGAAATAAGTGGCTTTTTGTAGTGAATATATACTTTATTTAGTCCTAACAATATACATTGTGGCCTATAATTTTCGTTTATATTGATATCGTATAGCAGAAATCAAAGCTTTCTTCTATATTAATAAAAACGGATGTTGTTTTGTAGCTGCTTTTACTTTTTAATCTATGACTTTAGAAAGAACAATACGAAACAAAAGTGAACTATGCTACGTTTCACTTGTTTATCCTAAATGAAGTATTAATTTTATAAAACATCCCGGTGCTTTAGTGCAATTTATATTTCATTAGTCTCAGGGGTAAAGTAGCAGAGACATGCGTGTTAATTATATGTGCTTGTATGTGTGTGTGCGCACACACATTTTTCTCTCTAATTCTTTCTACTGAGTGAAATAATATATAAATAAGTCTTATTTCTTATTGTTTCTCTAATTATTTCAATTCAATTCCGCTTAGGTCGACTTTACCTTTCGTTCTTTAGGGATAAAATAAGTACCAAACTGTCACTGGGGCCGATATAATCAGTTTCCTTCTCCCCACAAAATTGCTGACCTTGGACTCCACCTCCCAAAAAATGAAAAGATCATAACGATAATAATAGTTTCAAAGTTTGGTACGAGGCCATGAGTTTTTTTGGGAGAAGGTATATCAGATACATCGACTCAAGGCAGCATATGAAATTCGAACGTAAAGCCAGAAGAAATGCTGCTAAACATTGTGTCCGGTGCGTTAACGCTTCTGCCAATTTGTCACCTTAAGAGACATTTGTAATAATCCTTTCTACTATTGACACAAGAATTCAATATTTTATCTTGGTGAGGGGACACCATTACTGTCGACTCCAGTACTTGACTGGTTCGTTACTTTATCGAACCGATGTTATCGTCCTCAGTGTTCGAATGCTATTTCTTTTATCGATCCTGAAAGGATGAAGTGCAAAGTTGACATCGGCGGAATTTGAACTCCGAACGCAAAGATGGATGAAATGCTGTTAAATATTTTGCCCGGCGTGCTAACGATTTTGCCAACTCGCCGCAGTAGCAGCAGCAGCAGCAGCAGCAGCAGCAGCAGCAGCAGCAGCACAGCAGCAGCAGCAGCAGTAGTAGTAGTAGTAGTAGTAGTAGTAGTAGTAGTAGTAGTAGTAGTAGTAGTTATATGTTGTGCCATAGATATTCGTCACACACTTTCAGCACTCATTTTAATGGGAATGTTTGTACACAGGTCAGACGCTAAATGGTTAAACAAAAGACAGAAATTACAGGCGAAATTACTCTCACGACATTTTTTACCTTTCTATCCTTTCTTTTTAAAAGTCACCTTCATGACTATAGTCGCCGTCACCGCCGTCATCGCAACTGCTGTCAGGGCCCTCCATATCGTTATCATCAAATTATCTCCTCTCGAACCTACTGGCCTTGTATCTAAATTGGAAATCATTATAGAGGTAATAGAATCGTTAGTAGATTTAGTAGAATCGTTAGCACTATTGAGGACCAAGCCTTGTGGTTTTTATTCCGGCACTACTTTATTACATTCCGTAAACCAGTCCCGTTTATGTTAAACTTGCCTTTCTTCGTTTCGGCTCCATAAAATAAAGCGACGACCAACTACTTGCTTTGTTAATATATATTTACTTCCTCCCCAAATCTGGAACTTGACCCGGTATCCCAAATCTTATTCTTACGAGCGGAGGATATATGTTGACCCGGTGCCACACATCCTCCTCCTCCTCCTCCTCCTCCTCCTCCTCCTACTACTA
This sequence comes from Octopus sinensis, assembly GCF_006345805.1. NCBI lineage: Eukaryota > Metazoa > Mollusca > Cephalopoda > Octopoda > Octopodidae > Octopus > Octopus sinensis. Next base: position 114,017,134 of record NC_043001.1, on the reverse strand, counting down.
CTACTACTACTACTACTACTCTACTACTACTGCTACTACTACTACGGCGACGACGACGATGACGACCAATAATACTGCTATTACTATATTCATATATATATGTATGTAGTTATATGAATTAAAACGAGTGTAAGAAGCTAACATTAAAATTTCCATAAGAAATTGCAAGAAACTAAAATTCTATGAGGCGCGAGCGTTGATTCAGTCTCCCTGGTATATCATTTAGATTATAATGTAACATCATGTGCAACGTATAGAGTGAATTTGTGCATTTCAATCTGCTGTATAAGGTTTCCCTTTAGAATTAATTCCTCCTTGCATTTATTTATTACTATATTTGTTGCATTTATTTCAAGATGATCGGCTTCTTTGTTTTGATTTTGTTTTTTCTTTACATTTCAATTATCATAAAGCAATGAGAAATCTCTGAACGAGATGTAGACAGTAACTGCTCGACAATGTAAAGTATAATAGCCATCTCAATATAGCTAACCACAAAGCGTGGGTGTTACTGAAGCTTTTAACCCCAGGAGATTATCGTCTCCAGCTGGCTTTAGGAATTTAGCTATAAATTCACTAACACATTCATACAAACTCGCACAAACGCACAGACGTTGATAGATAGATAGATAGATAGATAGATAGATAGATAGATAGATAGATAGATAGATAGATAGATAGATAGATAGATAGATACCAAATACCATAAGGGCACAGATAGTGTGCCTAGAGCCAGCTGGAGACGATGATCTCCTGGGGCTAAAAGCTTTAGTAACACCCACCCTTTGTGGTTAGCCATATTGAGATGGCTATTATACTTTTCAATTATCATAGTTTCATCTATAAGTATGGGACTAGAGTATTTCAATATTTCAGTGCTAACATGCTCATGATATTGTAGTTTCTCTCCATGCTTAGTCTTAATTTATGAAATAAATCCATGATCCAAGACCACTTGTGACTTTCCCAGTTGTTTAGCCTACTTTATGCAAGGAGTCTAAGAAAATAAATACCACAGAGTATAGTCACAGATTGAAAATAAAAAAAAAGAAAATCACAGATGAAATGTCACAGAAATAATTCACAGAAAAAAATTCATCAGGGATTCATTGTTCCATATACATAAAATTCAGTAAAACGTAATGGCTTTGAAATAAATATAATGTCGTTAAATAATTGGAGCTGTCGTTGTATACAAGGCATTATGTCAGTTAATAAGTGACTTCAATTATTATTCATTTTATTACTTCAACTGAACTGTGACATTTTTAAAATCTGTTCCCCTCTACATTAAATATAACTTTCTCATTTTCCTTTTCACTCTCTTTCTAATGATTTTCGGTTAATGCGTCGTAAATGTAGTAAAATGCCCAATATTTTTGATGTCTGAATACTTTACGCAAATTAACATTTCATAAAGTTCCCAATTCTATGTTTTTCCTGGCATGATTGTTTAATGAATATCTTAATTATAAACAAAAGTTTTAAAAATACACAAATTATTCCTCATTCTTCCATCTTTTATTGATTGCGATTGACATTTTATAGAGACAAAGCGCTGGTGGAAAGGGCTATATCAATAAAAACCACAGGCCCACCGATATTAACAAGATCGATCTAGTTCTAATCCCCATACACTTCGATTCAGTTCATTTCTTAAATGGCGCTTGATTCTGTTCATGAATTTACTTATTCATTTCTTACGAAAATATGATAAAGTCACTTTCGATCTAAAATCAAAGTAACAATTAGTCTTTTTATTATATCTATTAATCCGTAAAGAAAGAAAGGATATACTAGACACGTGTTAAATAACTATAAACGCCATTATATATATATATGTGTCACATTTTTTTCTTTCCTTGTTTTTACCCCTCTGCGAAGTAATTCTATTTAATTCTTTCGCAGGAAGGGCTACTTCGTAGATTCGTGTTCTGTCCTCACCTTCGAAACACGCTGGAGTTGAACTAGGGACAGCCGATGAAGGGTTTTTTTCCTTGTGTAGTTTGTCGCGTACTCTGTTTTTTCGTTGTAAAAAAATGGTCCGTTCCATGCTTGTTTTTACGTTTTCGTTTCTCGTTGAGTTCTACGTCTATTTGTGATGTCCTGTACTCACGTATATATATTTATATATGCATGTATATATACATGTAAATGTAGATACGTACATATATATATATGTATGTATGCATATATTTTATTCATTACACTATTGTATGACTGAGCGCCCTCGCGTCGATTCGATTCGATTCGTTTCGTTTCGTTTCGTTTCTTCTTCTCCAAGTACAGTTTATATATATATATATATATATATATATATGTATTGTATATATATATATGTATATGAATGTATATATATATGTATATATATCTATGTATGTAAATATATATTATATATGTGTGTGGTGTGTGTGTGTGTGTATATGAATATATATATGCATATATATGTATATTATATATATA
>NC_043001.1:113998441-114014571 GCF_006345805.1 Octopus sinensis | reverse complement strand
AATTTACCAGCTAAGTCCTGGATAAAGTTATATTACCAATTTAATGTCAGATAAAAGTACAAGAATAGCACGGGAAAAGTTTAATAACAACAGATATATTTACAAATATTTAGAAATAAACTAGTGTACAGCATGCATAAATAAAAGAAAGCATGAAGAATGATTGTTATTAGAATATTGTATTAACACTGAAAACAAAATATAAACGGAAAATCCTGAGGTAAGAGGGATAAATATGTAATTGTTCTAGTAATAAGAAATTGTTATATTCTCAACAAGAAGTTTAAGGAATTAGCAGGTCTAGTTAGGAAAAGAAAATATAAACCCACACTTAGAATACACTAGTGGTTTATTATAAAATATATACTGTAACATTATAAAGGTGGAAGCGCGCGGCTTAGTGGTTAGGGCGTCAGCAGCATGATCGTTAGATTGTGGTTTCGATTCCTGGACCGGGCAACGCGTTGTGTTCTTGAGCAAAACACTTCATTTCACGTTGCTCCAGTCCACTCAGCTGGCAAAAATGAGTAACGCTGCGATGGACTGGCGTCCCATCAACCTGGAGTACACATGAGCCATAGAAACCGGGAAACCGGGCCCATGAACCTGGCTAGGCTTTTAAAGGGGCGGGAAAGAAGAAGACCATTAAAATAATCTTTGTATCTATATTCCTTAAGTATAGCAGTACAAAAGTGCCAGAAAAGGAAGACAGTGATGATGATGATGATGATGATGATATGCATGATAATTGACTTTACGACAAAGAGGGTCTCAGTTATAATGGTGGTGGCTGTGATAATGAGTAGCGAGGTGTTACAATAAAGGCTATTAGTTGTATGAAGTTAATTGATATACACATTAGCTTTAATGTTTCTGGGAACATAGTATCTGGCGGTGAAACAAATCAACATGTACTGAACAAAAGAAGGAGGAGGAGGAGGAGGAGAAGAAGAAGAAGAAGAAGAAAGAAGAAGAAGAAGAAGAGAAGAAGAAGAAGAAGAAGAAGAAGACGATGATGATTGTTATGTTGCTTGTATTACTGATAGTGGTGATGGCGACCAGGATTAAACGCGGAAAAGAATTATAAGGAGAATTTGCGGTTTGGGGGTCAGAGTATTTTAAATTAGAACAGAGGGAGGAATCAATCCACAAAGGCTCGCAGCTATTAATGAAACAGATCTGAAATTACACTAAAATTCAGTAATCAACTATGAACCTTACATAATGAAGAGGTGAAAGGCAAACTGAAATTAAGGCTTTCTTTTAAATGAGTGCCATTCATTAACAAGTGAGATTCGACCAGTAAATGTTGACACTTCACTGTTGATTATCTTTTGCGCTATTGATTCTACATCGATGTCTACGCATCATCTTTGGAGTCACTCTGATGTGACTCGAACGGCTTAGAAATAGCAGCCAGATTTGCCGTGAGTTAAGCATTACACTTTCGAAATGAAAAGGAATTGTTGAACATGTAGTTATTAAAAGGAAGAGAAAAAAAGAAGTAGAAGAAGAAGAAGAAGAAGAAGAAGAAGAAGAAGAAGAAGAAGAAGAAGAAGAAGAATAACAACAACGACGAAGACGAGGAGGAAGAGAAGGAGAAGGGAGGGGAGGAAGAGTAGGAAAGAAAGAGAGGGGGAGAAGGAGAGGAGTAGGAAGGAAGAAAAGTATGAAATAAGACGGAGGAAAGAGGGAGGGAGGAGTAGGAGGGAAGGAAGAGGTAGAAAAAAGAAGAAGGAAGAAGGGAAGAGGAAGAGGAAGAAGAAGAAGAAGAAGAAGAAGAAGAAGAAAAAGAAGAAGAAGAAGAAGAAGAGAAAAAGAGGAAGAAAAAGAAGAAGAAGAAAAAGAAGATAAAGAAGAAAAAGAAGAAGAAGAAGAAGAAAAAGAAGAAGAAGAAGAAGAAGAAGAAGAAGAAGAAGAAGAAGAAGAAGAAGAAGAAGACAACAAGGACAACAACAATAACAACAATAACAACAACATCAACAACAAAGCGACGAAAGCAACGAAGGCGGAAGGGAACACAGAAAATTTCCTTTTGATCATTTGATCATAGGTCTCTGCCATCAGGGCTGACCCGCGGCTAAACAATAATCATTAACATCACCATTCTCTTCTTCATCAAGACTTCTAATTATCTACTATTTAATATTTAATTATTAAGTTCGAATACCGCCGAAATAAATGGAGTTGAATATTGAAACGCATGAATATAGTTAATCAGGGATATAGAACAATAGTTTACTAATTCTATTGTAACTATTAAACGAACGGTAGGCAAGAATTGTCCGCCATACTGTTTCAACTACTGCATACTTGTATTTCACAGTTTGGGGCATTTAAGAATTTTTATATTCATAAATTTCAGTGACGTTAATGAAGCGATATTGATAAACCTGAAAATCAAACCTAGTTGGACGTACAATTACAAAATATACTTCTATACACACAGAGCGCCACTATTTGAATATGTATGCATGTATATATATGTATATATGTATGCATTCATATATATATATATATACAATATATTGGTGTGTATTCTATTGTTCATTGTATCGAGACCTTATATGCATACACACACGCACACACACACACACATAAGTATGCTTGTATATGTGTGTGTGTATATATATATATATATATATATATATTGCATGTATGTATGTATGCATGTATGTATATATATATATATATATATATGTGTGTGTGTGTGTGTGTGTGTGTGTGTGTATGTATGTGTGTATATAAATATATATATACATATAGATAGATAGATAAATAGATAGATAGATGGAGAGAGAAAAAGAGAGACAGACAGACAGACAGAAATATAGATAGATAGATAGATAGATAGATAGATAGATAGATAGATAGACAGACAGATAGATAGATAGTTAGATAGATAGATAGATAGATAGATAGATAGATAGATAGATAGATAGATAGATAGATAGATAGATAGATAGATATATAGACAGATAGACAGATAGATAGATAGATAGATAGATAGATAGATAGATAGATAGATAGATAGATAGATAGATAGATAGATAGATAGAGAGATAGTTAAATAGATACATAGATAACATATATATGTATTTAGATGCATATGCATTTATACACTTGTAAATATGTGCGCGCAAATGCGTTCGCGTGTGGTTGCTTGAGCTGAGTTGATGTTAACATTTTGAAGCCATTTTGAGAATAAAACAAAATTTTTACTGTTCGGGTGGCCCTAAATAGCTAGAGAAGAGCCAAATATTTTACGAAAACCCTGTTAAATAGTTCTTTAGGTTTCGCCTGACAGCAATTCAGTCTACCGATGATATCATCCACCCAGAGAATCTTAGAGTTCGTGTTGTATAATACATTTGAGAACTGTTTCTAAAAGTCGTTATATATCAGAACGTTGCGCCCTCTTCACTAATTCATAATTGTGTTTCTTGAACATACAAACGTCAAATACGTATTTTAAATGAGAATGAGCCTGACTTTAAAATTGAGATCCGTACAAATAGTAAGGTATTGGCAGATTGAAAAGCCATAATTATCTATGCGATCGTTGAAAAATATCTATTCCAATCGTCAAGTCATGTAAATTTGTAACCGAGCCCATGAATACGCAAACAGATCCTATGTTTGATTTTATATATGGCCATTATTCAAGAAAGCCAAACAGGCATTGAATGGACGGATGCAGAAGCTCTAGAAGATTTCGACTTTGCAAATGATATAGCACTGCTTTCACAAACATATAACCAAAGGCAAAATAAATCGCCAAAATTAGAAGCAATGGCTGCCAAACTAGGATTGAAAGTCAACCGCGACAAATCAAAAATTATGCGCGGTAATGAAGAAAACAGCGAACGTATTAAACAAGAAACCAGCGAACTAGAGGATGTAGCCGAGTTTACGTATTTAGGTAGTAAGATAAGGTTTTCAGGTGGCACAGACGAAGATATTAAGAGGAGAGTAAGTAAGGCAAGGACCGCTTTTCACCTGTTAAAAATAGTATGGAGCGCAAGTGTAATTTCAATAAATAACAAAATAAGAATTTTTAACACTAACGTAAAAGCGATGTTTATTGTATGGGGCTGAGACATGGCGAACAACAGTTAAGTCAAATAAGCAAATACATTCATTCATCAACAGATGCTTGCGTAGTGTACTTAAAATTAGATGGCCTGAACACATAAACAATATGGAGCTATGGCAAAGAACAAATCAAGTTTCGATTAGGGAGCAAATATTTAAGAAAAAGTGGAAGTGGATTGGTAGCACAATTAGAAAAGACACAGTAAATGTAGTGAAAAGTGCTTTACAGTGGAAACCAGATGGATATAGAAGGAGAGGTAGGCCTAAGAACTCGTGGCAGAGATCAACACGAAAGAAACTAGTGAAAGGAGGACATTCATGGCAGTGTATGAGTACAGAAGCGAAAAATTATGCGACATGGAGTTCATTTATAAGTGGCCTATACTCTACGCTAGAGGGTTAATTGCAGAAAAAAATTATTCAGAGGTGCACCTTAGAAAGGATTGTCTTTTTCGATGAATAAGACAATGTGATGTTACTGAGTATTGGGAAGATAACAAGAAAGAACGTCCGAATTCGGAGGGGTACATGCGGAAAAGGAGGGTCGGAATCAGAATGGTGCATGCGGGGTAGCAAATATTGTTGGAAGGTAGCACGATGAAGAATGGACAAACGCGAGTAAGATTAGAGTCTGCCAAGGACTTCTTCGTCAGGGACTGTCACCGCTGTATTTGTGCAGATTCTGTGAAGAAGATTTTATCGAGTAACAAATGAAAACATTGTTTCAACGTCAGAATTTGAAAATGTAGGCATTACTCATAATGATTTATGAGGGAGGAAGTGAATAATTTCAAAGACCCGTTTGACTTCTATGTAATGCCAAGATATGTACATGTATGCGCCTTTGTGTATGCATAAATATAGGTATATATACGTATGTATAAATATTTGTACATACACGCGCGCGCATATATATATATATACATATATAAATATATATATATACATACATATGTAAATATATTTACATGTCAATCTGTCAGTTGATCTATCGAGCGTTATATCAGTTTATCTAGTTATCTACGTAGCAAGCTATTTATATGTTTGTCTAGATGTTCATCTCTAAATCTATGCATTTAATCTATGAATCTATCAATTGATTTCTTTATGTTCCTCTCACTGTGCGTTAGTGTCATTTAAGTACGTGGCATAGTTGCTACGTACTTTCTGTTTAATCATTGATCAGTCTAGATTTTTCTTTCATCAGAAACGGAAACACAACAAAGGAGAGATGCAAAAGAAACACGAGGGAAATTAAACTTTGGTTGCGACAAAGTAAAAATAAAAATGATAGCAAGAGAGAGAGCGGAGAGAGAGACAGAGAGAAAGACACACAGACAGACAGACAGACAGGGATCGACACCGAGAGAGAGAGTGGGAGAGAGTAACAGAGAGAGAGAGAGAGTCATAGAAATAATAAAACGTTATTTCAAACGAAAGACTGCATATCAATTAAAAATTATCTATGCAACAAAAGAAACATTTTATCGCAATAGTTCTTCAAATTTTCCATTTAACTTTCGTAATTTGCTTTAGTAGAATCATTTATGGTGTAATTGTTAGATCTTGGAAAGAAATGTCTTGTGTGGGGGTATTATTCTGACTCTTTTCATTTTGAGTTAAATTCTGCCTAGGTCAATTTTATTCACATCCTTCCCGTGATGATAAAATAATGTGCCAGTTAAGCACGGGGTACTTGATGTAATCATTTACCTCTCTTCCCTCTCACAACACCTTTTCTGTCTGCGCTTGAAGCCATTGACCAACATCCGAAACGAAACTAGATGCCAATGTCAACTCTTTTATTCTTTTATTCGTTTCAGTCGTCTGACTGCGGCCATACTAGAGTACCGCCTCAAAGGGTTTCAGTCGAAGAAATCGACCCCAGGACTTACTCTTTGTAAGTGTAATACTTATTCTATCGGTCTCTTTAGCCGAACCGCTAAGTTACGGGTACGTAAACACACCAACATCGGTTGTCATATGATGGTGGGGGACGAACAAACACAGACAAAAAGACACACGCATTAATATACATATGTGTGTGTGTGTGTGTATGTATATATGTATGTCTGTATACGATGGACTTCTTTCAGTTTCCGTCTACCAACTCCACTCACAAAGCAATTGGTCGGCCCGGGGCTATAGTAGAAGACACATGGCAAATTTGCCACGCAGTGGGACTGAACCCGGAACAATGTGACTGGAAGCAAGCTTCTTACCACACAGCCATGCTTGCACCTCTATTATGCTGCAACATATATGAATGATCTAAAGTTATATACTACAAATGAAAACAACATGAAATATTACTGCTGATAATACACAGATTTACCAAAGCAATAAATATGAGATTCAGCAGAGAAAGAAAGCGCTAAAGTGACTTTAAATAGAAGGAAACTAAGAACACTAATATTACGAGATAAAGATAGTTAGGTAAGAGAATTGGAGCAAACACATACTGTTGAATTGGACAATGAGCAGAACATACACATGAAATAATTGATTAAGAAAGAATATTATAAGCGCATGATATTAATATTTGAAACGTCTGAATGCCAAATACAGAAATAAATAATGTAGAAGGCATCAATACACCAGCTGTTCTAGTAATAAGGTAGAGTTTAGTATTTTCTGTTGGCTTAAGGCTGCGAGCTGGCAGAATCGTTAGCACTCCAGGCAAAATCCCTGGCGGCGTTTCGTATGTCTTAATATTTTCAGGTCGATAAAATAAGTATCAGATGAGCACCAGGATCGATTTAATCGACTCTGCCTCTTCCCCAAAACGGCTGGGTTTGTGCCAACATTTAAAAGCAACATTTTCAATTGGCAACTAAACTAATTAGATAGGAAAACAAGAAAAAAATGTCAGCTTTTAGAATACACCATGTAAATTTTGACTTTGAAACACTATATCTTCCCCGAATGCAGAGTGGTAGGGGCCTTTTCAACTAGAAAATTACTAGTGTGTTCACTGTAGTACTATTAAAATATCTACTATAATATCAAGAATTTTTAAAGCAAATAGTCACGAAGCAAAGACAAATAGAGAACATTTATATTTAATTCAAGTGATTGCTATAACAGATATCTACGAAGAAACTGAGGAAACAAAAGAGATTGGGAAACACCTAAAATCTAAACATTTAAGTTTAAGTTTTAGGGTGTACAGAAATACATGATGGAACAACAGCAACAAAAATCCTGCATGGCCAATAGTAGAAAAACAATGAACAGCGGAAATTCTAACAGAAACATTAAGGTTTATTTTCGATACTTATGTTCTGCGTACAAATCTTCCCGAAATCGACTTGCCTTGTTTGTCGTTTCTGGGGTTCATAAAATAAAATTACAGTGAAATACTTCGACCAAACACTTCTCCCTAAAATTGTTGACCATCGCCCAAAACTTCAAGAAATTGACATTGTTATTGTTTTCATCATCGACATCGTCGTCATTTTTGTTGTTGTTGTTATGACGACAAGCTGGCAGAATCGTTAGCAGCCAGAGAGAATGCTTAGCAGCATTTCGTCTGAGTTAAAGTTCTGACTTCAAATACCACCGATGCCGACTTTGATTTCACTTCACTTCGGGGTTGATAAATCAAGTAGAAGTGAAACATTGGGGTAGATGTAATCGACTAACCCCCTCCTACAAAATTTCAGGACTTGTTCCTATAGCAGAAAGGATTATTTTGATACACACAACTCATTATACTGCTAGAAAAGAAAAAAAATTCCTAACATCGGGCTACAACCAGTAATCTTAGATGCCAAGACCCCTCCTAAGTATTATAATTATTGTTATTATTACTCACGTCATCCTCCTGCCGAGATCGACTTTGCATTTCATCCTTTCGGGGTCGATAAATTAAGTGCCAGTTACGCATTGGGTCGATATACTCGACTTAATCTGTTTGTTTGTCCTTGTTTGTCCCCTTGTGGGTAGTAAAGAAATATATTAGAAGTTCTGTGGATTGACTGAATCGTTAGAGCGTCGAGCAAAAATTTCCTTACAATTATTGCTGTTTACATTCTTAGATCAAATTGCACACACGTTATCATTGCGTGTCATCGTTTCGTAAAGTGTTACTAAAATACTGAGGTCATTGCGGTCGACTAAACCGCTCCCTTCAACTTAGCCTGTATTGTAACATAAATTATAGATAATAACTATTTATACTGTCAACCGCAGTACTACGGTTATCTTCAAAATTTTCGTTTTCTTATTATTCCTCTGATAAACTTTTAATTACGAACTTTGATTTATATTTTATTCACATTTTGTCATGTTTCGTTTTCTTCGTTTTTTCCTGTATTTTAGTATTTAACGTTTTTGTTTTCTTTATATTCTTTATTTCAGCTCGTTCTTTTCGATCATCTTTCTTGTGAAATTGTTTTCCTTTCTCTCTTCTCTTTCTGTTCTTATCTTGTTTTGGTTTGTCTTGTTTCGGCTTGTATTTTATTTTTTTCTCTAATTTTCGAGAGAGCAGCAATATACTGAAACAGAATTAACTATAATAATAATGACAAAACAGATAAAAGTGATATGAAGACCAAGGAGATAAAGTACAGTCAGAAGAAAGAAGATTGATAGAGGGGAAATGAAAACAGAATAAGCAACAGCCACAACAACAATGGCAGCAACAATAACAACAGCAACAACAATAGTAGCGTTAGCAACAGTTAATGCATTGCTCACGAGGTTCATAAATATAATATGAAACAATCTGCCACAAAATGTGTAGAGATGTGTGTATACAAAAATACAGTCATACATACCTATATATGTACGTATGAATGTATGTATGTATTTTCTCTATTTAATCATTTAAATTCTTCCTCTGAAGAAGGAACTGGTTTGTAACAAGTATACAAAGCTCCATCATTGGAATGTAGATAAAGAAAACAAGGTCACATTTTAAACCTTAGAAAAGCCCTGCATATATTTACCGTTCCGCTTACAGATTGTATTTGTGATGTCTGAATCAGTTGATGGATTTGTTTTTTCTGAAAGTCCAAGCTTATCCAGACTGACAAGTATTTATTTACAAAAGCAAGTGCTCCAATTATTATTGGTATAAATATAAACTTGTAAGTTAGAGGTTTCGAAACAGTTGTCCATAGTTATCTTCATGTTTATATGTATGTATTATAAATCTCCACTGAGGAGGGAACCAGTTTCCAATAAAGATACAAGGCTCCATCTTTGGGATGTAGTTGATACCGACAAATTCACATTTGGAACTTGAGAAAAGTCTTGCATATTTTTACTGTTCCACTCACTGATTGCACTTGTAATTTACGAATTAACAGGTCGATTTCTCTTTCTGAAAATCCCGGTCTATCCAAATTCTCCTTTAAGCATTTACTAACAAACTAGTGCTCCAGTTATTATTGGTATGAATATGAATTCATGGTCTGGATATAGAAGCTGGAGGATTCGAAGCAATTGTCCATAAATATCATCTTTTCCTTTGATTTTCAGAGATATTTATATCTGCAGGGCAGCTGACCTCTATGACGCTACGTACATTTGCCCTTCATTCATAAATAACAATATCCGTCTTGTTATGTTTACATTTCACGGACGTTTTGATGGGAATAGTCCACCAGTATTCCTTGAGTTGGTGTATGTATATATGTATATATGTATGTATGTGTGTATGTATGTATGTATGTATGTATATATGTATGTATGCATGTATGTTTGCTGGTGTATGTATATATGAATGTACGTATGTATGTATGCATGTATGCATGTATATATGTATAAGCACAAAATTGTTACCAGTTCAAATACGCTTGAAGCATATTTTAACTTGTAAGAAAGCCATTCGCTGTATTTTGTCATAGAGGAAATTCTTTCTGTATATAGATGTGCTTAAAGACAGCAAATCCTTACAGTGGGCTCCATAACCAAAGAAAGAAAGAAAGGAAGAAAGAAAGGAAGACATACCGTCTGTCTGTGTCACCTTTTGGGTGGAGTATCCCATATCTAGTCAGCAACTTCCTTGTCTTTCTGTCTAAGATATTTAGCTCGTCTACTGTCCATGCGATTACCCTGCTCCATATCTAAGTAATGAAACTGTCCAGGTTTTCATTGCTTCAATCTTATTCCGCCCGTTCAATTTCAACTCAAAGATCAGTCTAAGTCTGCACAAGTACTCCACCTTAAATTTTTCTCTCATTTCTTTCGCCATCAATTTATCCATTTGAAATATCCCCAAGTACTTATAGCCCTTCTCTTCTACCCGCTTCATTACCTCCCCTGACTGCATCGCTAGTCCGTTCATACATTTGATTTTGCCTCTCTCCAAGACTAACACACCGCACCTTTTCAGTCCGAACTACATTCTGATGTCAGTACTGAAAGTATACACCGTATCAACAAGGGAACTGACTTGGGATTCATCTTTACCATAAAGTTTGCGGTTATCCATGAATAACAAGTGGTTGACATTTTGTTGGTTGCTTTCCTCTGAATCAGTGTAAGTGGTATCATGCACAGTTCAAAGATCGGTGAGGACAGGCAGTCTTCTTGGAAGATGCCTCTCTTGATTTCTATTGTCCCTAAACTTGTTCCATATGCTGTCAGTTCCGTCCTCCACTTCCCCATACTTTTTCCATGCAATCCTTCATCATTCAATGCAATACCAAATAGGTTCATACATTCCATAATCCAAGAATGTAGGATCATATCTTAAGCCTTACGATAATTGGTCCATGACATGGCTAACTTACTTTATCTCCTCTTGCAGTCTCTAATTACAGTTTTGTCTAGCAGGAAATAATCCTTGGTACCTCTGCACACACGTTTGCAACCCTTCTTCTCATGTGGCAGGACTCTGCGACTATTCCAGTCAATATTTTCCACACGATTGGCAAGCAGGATATTGGCCTGTAATTGTCTACCGTATTGCTTTTTTCGATGTTTTTCATTACTTGGTCGGCATTTAACAAGCTCTTGAGTTGTGCAGGTATTCGTGCATGACATGCACTAAATCTTTTCATCCAGTAGCTTTGAACTCCATCTGGTCCTGGGGCCTTCCAGTTGCTCATATGTTTGCTCATTTACTTCATTTCTCTAACCGAAATAACTAGTTCTGCCTGTTTTGGACAGACCACTATTCAGCATCCTTCTTGAGCTATTTGTCTTTGCTCCAGATGTCACTCCAAAACCTTTGATTTGCAATGTTATCTGGTATCATCTTTTCATCTGTACACTCTCAAATATTTCTCTGTTGAATCTCTTCTGTATAACCTATTCTACTGGAAACCCTTCATTCTTTGGTCGTATATTACTATCTTTGCTTTCTATGCAAAGGGGCGCTGTTTGACGTCTTCGATTACCACTTTCAGGCCCATTCTTTCAATATTATACTTATTGTTCAGCGCCCTATATTTTTGTTCGCTTTTAAGCTCCCCCCTTTTCTTTTCGGTCTAACACAGAAATGTCCTTTCGAGAGTAGATCTAAACCCGCCTGTATTTTTCTTTTCCACCATAGATTTCTTTTGTCACTCCCACTATATTTCTTTTTCTTGACATCAACATCCACGTTTTTTGCTACAACAATACTTGCTGCGTTGATCAAAATTTTTGTTTCTGTGATGTTTTTTGTTCTGATGTATTTCAGAATTTCATAATTTGCTCTCATCGAGCAAGCTATCACAGTTCCTTTCCTGCGGTTTATTAGCGATATCACCTCTGTTTTCTGCTATGAGATTACTTTTATCAGTAGGAACTATGTTATTATTATTATTATTCAGTAGTTTTATTTTTATAGCGTGCTTTCACTTCACTACCGAGCGCAGCTCTGTGTGCCTTGGGTATGTGCTGTGATTTGTTGTGATGCTCTGATGGTTATTGTATGGAAAGTGTTCTGTGTAGGATGTGTGCAGTGCCTAGTAGTGCAATTTTCTGTATGTTATATGTGTTTGTAAGTCCTGGTGTTTTTGTTATGTATTTGTCTGAATATTTTTTTATCATGCCTAATGCACCTACTATGATAGGAATTGTTTCTGTTTTCAGTTTCCACATTCTAGTTACCTCTATTTCCAGGTCTTTGTATTTTGAGAGTTTCTCCATTTCTTTTAGGGACACGTTGTCATCTGCCGGTATTGATACATCAATTAGAAAGCATTTTTTTTCTTCATGATCTCTGACAACTATATCTGGTCTGTTGGCCTTAATTTCTCTATCTGTGTGTATCGGCATATCCCAGAGTATGGTTGCTTTCTCGTTTTCTATGACCTTTTCTGGTGTGTGCCTATACCATCTTTTTTCTGTTGTTATTCCATAATGTTGGCATAGCTTCCAATGTATGTAGGTTCCAACTCTGTCATATCTGTGAATATATTCCTTCTTAGCCAAGACTGGGCAGCTAGAGATAATATGATTTATTGTTTCTTGTCCATCTCCACATATTCTGCAGTTACTTGTAATATTTCTTTTCATTACATGTTTTTGGTAATTTCTGCTGGGGAGGCTTTGGTCTTGTGCTGCAATTAAAAATCCCTCTGTTTCTGCTTTGAGTCCTGAGCTTCTCAACCATTGCTGGGATTTTTCTTTGTCTATTTCTTTTGCGTTTAGTTTAGTCCAGTATTTATTATTATTATTATTATTATTATTATTATTATTATTATTATCATCATTATTATTATTATTTTTGTTGTTGTTGTTGTTGTTGTTGTTGTTGCTGTTGCTGTTGTTGTTGTTGTTGTTGTCGTTGTTGTTGTTGTTGTTGTTGTTGCTGATGCTGCTGCTGTTGTTGTTATTATTATTATTGATTTGACTCAGGCTTGTTCAGATAGAATTTATGTAGGCAGCGGGTTACTACCTGTAATCTTAGGTATCTACAAGCTTTTTATAGTCCTTCAAGTGCTTAACACCCTCCTGATAATCTTTCCTGTCCCTAAGAGGCACACCTGCTGTAGAAGCTCAACAGGACATTCTATTCGAATCTCCTTCAATCTAAGTCTGTATCTTTACAAACACTTCCAAATGCACACATTTTTACAGGTACAACGTTCGTAGTTTTCATACGCCAAATTATTGCAATTTGAAATTTTAAGGGAATATATATTTTTCCATCCTTTTTCTTTAAAATCCTGTAATCAAATGGTCATGATGGATCAATTCGTAATCCCCGTTTCTGACAGAGCTTCCAGTATAAAACTTTTACAACTTGGTCCTGTCTTCATTTCTTATATTCTCCCTGTGACACCTCAGGACATTCTGCAACTATTATTATTATTTAAGAAACACACAAAAGCCGTTCGATTCACTTCAACATTTAAGGTTAATTTGTCAAAATATTTTCGTCGCAAAAATCCGCGACCTGTTCACTGACAAAATCCGTGCTGCATTTTAGCGACGAAAATATTTTGACAAATTAAACTTAAATGTTGAAGTGAATCGAACGGCTTTTGAGTGTTTCTTAAATGGCTTACAAACACCTTCCACGCTGGAATTGTTTTCGTTCCAGCACACGATCTCAGATCAAATCACTTGCTATGCGAGTACATCTCCGTAATATTATTATTAAAATTTTTTTTTAATGTGGCGAGGTTGTTGAATCGTTCCACCGAGCTCGACTTTACCTTTCATCTTGTCAGGGTCAATAAACGAAGTACCAGTGAAACACTGGGGTCGATGTTATCGACAAGTACCCTCCCTCCAAACCTCAGGCTTTGTGCCTTTAGTAGAAATGATTATTTATTATCATTACAGTATGAAATTGGCTTTCAATTTATCGGAGATGCTTCATAATGAATATTGTGTGTATATGTATGTGTTTGAGTGTGTTTATGCGTCTTCATGTATGCCTTTGTGAAGTTTGCAATAATTCTTTTTATTTCTTTCTTTCATATTTTTCTATAGTCATTGTCATGGGCTTTATTTTTGCTGTGTATTATTATTGTTGTCGATGTTGTTGTTATCATCATCATCATCATCATCATCATCATCCTCATCACCACAACTATTATTATTATTGTTATTATTGCTGTTCATTTTCATTTATTCATTCTTTCTTATATATTTTGAAGATAACACACAATCGAAGAGTAAAAAAGAAAACAGAAAGCGAAATCGAAATCGGAATTAGAAATAAGGTTGGCATAAGAAAAATTCAGCGGTTTCTCCAAATATATTTGCGATAACGGAAATCAGTTTTATAATGTTTATGTTTTTATTTGTTATTGTCTTGCTTTTGTTCATTCTATATTGTTTAGTTTTAGTATTCATCTTATATTTTATTTTAATTCATTATAGATAATTTTATATTTTACACGTGACTTCTTCAATAAATCTAGATAGCAATCGCTCAGTTTTGTATCCATCCATCAATCTATCAGTTTCTCTGTTTCCCTGTCACTGTCTCTGTGTTTTTCCTGTGCGTGTGTATTGATTTGTGAGTCTACATGCACACGCACGTGCACGCATACACGTATATGTTTGTATGTCAGTATGTATGTACGTATTTAAGTATGCAAATATATATATGTGTGTAAATAAAATGTAGGTATCTATATGTAATTTATAGATGTGTATCTATATCTATCTATACATTTACACACACAGAGACACACACACATATATATGCATATATATATATATATATATATATATATATATATATATATATATATATATATATATTTCTTTACTACCCACAAGGGGCTAAACACAGAGGGGACAAACAAGGACAGACAAACGGATTAAGTCGATTATATCAACCCCAATGCGCAACTGGTACTTAATTTATCGACCCGAGAGGATGAAAGGCTAAGTCGACCTCGGCGGAATTTGAACCCAGGACGTAGTGGCAGACGAAATACGGCTACGCATTTCGCCCGGCGTGCTAACGATTCTACCAGCTCGCCGCCTTTTATATATATATACCTATATGTGTGTTTGCGCTACTCGTGCAATTGTGTGAGTAGATATATCTATCACAATACCAATTCTGCCCGTGAAAGCCCATCCGTGTTTCTCACTGACGATCTTCTAACGATTTGAAAAATGCAACATGAAAATTATATTTTGTAAATATATAAGGTTGTGCTAAAAAGTCCCTGGCTTTGGGTAAAGAAAATACAGGAGGATCTGTTAATTATAATTTCTTCCAACATATTTCTGTCTCAGATTGAGACTCTTATTGCAGTGGAACACCAGTTTTTGTAAGCGCTGTAACGGAACTCTGAAGTTTGGTCTTCAGCCAGGCCTTTCGCGAAATCTTTAAAGTCAGGAACTTTTCAGCACCACATTGTATAATGAAACTGTGTGAAAGACGTAGGAAATAATTGTTAGAATACATGTAATTACTGAATCATATAAGTTAATAATATAACTATTGTTTGAAAGGTAGGGAAGCAATAGTTGATACTTATATACTTACGTATTTCGCTTCTTTGTAAGTAGTACCAGGGCAAGCAGAGAAATTTGAGATACGTAAATGTGTTTAATTTTTTATCGATAAAAGTGTTATACAATTGTAGATTATTTGAATTTTCATATTTTTTAATTACATATTTCTATTTCATTTAACAACTTTTTAAGAATATGAACTGCTCCTATGTGCATCAAAATGTCTCTGCAATAGGTAGATATATCTAATCGTTCATTTCACCTGGGTTTTTTCAGAAGACAACAACGCTGTGGATACCGTGTAAATTACAAAGAAGTCTGTATGGACATATTGAATGAGCTATCGTAGTTGATTATTGGATTTTAAACGCCACCGATCTTCTTTCTTATAAAAATGAAAGACGTTAAGAAAGGCTTCGAGATTTTTTCCCGCTTTCTAAAATGTATAAATTTGTTGACAACTCTGATGTCGCACAGTATATTCAGAAACTTCTAAACATTGTTACTCTTAAAGTCAGTGGTAATTTTTAGGAGTCATTCGGGTACATTTAGAACGAATTGCCAAATGATTATTTTTGGAAAGCTTATAGAATTAAAAAGGTTAATGGAGTTTTCAAATGTTTCATAACAGATAACTTGCACTACGAATCATTGGAAATTTTTAC
>NC_043001.1:113990941-113993441 GCF_006345805.1 Octopus sinensis | reverse complement strand
GTCCTACACGTGACACCAATTGCTCAACATAAACCCACACATCAGCAATGCTCGGGCACTGGATGAGTACATGCAGTACCGTCACATCGTACTGCGCGCATCTCGGACATGCTCGGTTGACAGCACTTTCGTGCCTGCAAAGTTTACCACGAACAGGCAAATCTCCCTGGTAGCACTGCCAAGCTAGAGATTTTTGGAAATTATCCATCGTTACCGGAAAAGAGCGGCTAGAAAACACCATTCCAATCCCCCACTAATACTAAAGAGCAGGACGTACTCAGAAAATTTTGTACATGTCTAATGAAACCTGGTCGTCCTGCTCATATCGCGGCATAGACGGCAACTAGCCTGTCTTTCTATGCCTGTCACGCCCGGGACCATCGACTTACCTTCCGGGTCCAGGAACATCGTCCGTATTGCTAGGACCAGATTTTTCCAAACCTTCACGGCGACTTCACCTCCCGCCCCCGGACGACTTGGAGATGTGTGCAGCTAGCTCATAGTCTCCGAAAATGGGTTGAAAGTCCCGTGAGTCGGAATTTCTGGTTTCATTAATAGCTGCCACATCAACAGTCAGTGCCCTGAGGTCGTTGGGCAGTTGACCCCTCTTTCAAGGTTAAACCAGGCCACGTACATTCATGCTGCTTCTTCTATGCACGCCCAATAATACAATGATAGAGCCTGAACAAAACAACCCACCAATACAGGACACACTGTATACATCATTTACCCAGTGAAATAAACTTCCACCGGCAAGCTAAAAAACCAAAGCATTAGACACTCAACACACAATAGAGGTAGTAACACAAGAAAAGACAACATCACACCTCAAGGGGAAAGAAAACAGACTCGAGAAGAGTTCGCACACTCCCAACAGCATAAAAAACACACAATACTGGACACACCCAGCAACACGGCGTAGCAGGTGATGCAGTAGAAATTTGTTTCAATCTACCAAATATTGAACAGTTATATAATAATAATAATAATAATAATAATAATAATAATAATAATAATAATAATAATAATAATAAAAAAATAAATAAAAAAAATTAGAAAAGACCTGTCGATTCTTAATGAAATCAGCAAACAATCAACGCTACTGAGCAACAAAAAGAGAACAAAAATACTCCGCAAATATAACATCACAGAGAAAGATTTGCCTGAAATAAAAGAAAAGCTGAAGCAAGATATCCTTGCCAAAGCACAAAGGATTCGCCGGTACAAGAAACGCCAACGCTTCTTTGAAGAAAACAAAAAGTTCAACTCTAACCCCAAAAAGTTCTACCAAGAACTAGGAAAAAATAAAATCACTGCAGCACCAATGGCAGAAGAATTGGAAGAATTCTGGGGAGAAATATGGTCGGCGAACGAACCACCAAAAAAAAGGAGTATCAGAATAACAAACTCGGCATCTGAACAACTTTGGAGCCCCATAACAACTGAAGAGGTCACCCATGCACTGCAAAGACTAAGCAACTGGAAGGCACCTGGGCATGACAAGATCCCCAACTTCTGGTTGAAATATCTAACAGGAATGCACAAAAAGCTGGCTGAAAACTTTAACAAAGTACTAGCAGAGCCAGAGACAATGCCTGAATGGCTCACGAAGGGGAAAACCATCTTAATTCCCAAATCAAATGAAACAGGCTCATATGGCTGTAAAGATCAACTAATGATTAATAAAGCCATAACTGAAGACAGCCACAGAAAGAAGAAAGGCCTCAGTATGGCCTGGATTGACTACAAAAAGGCGTTTGATAGCATCCCCCACACATGGATCCTCGAAACACTAGCCATTAACAAAGTAGCACCAACAATCATAAAATTCATAGAGCACTCTATGAATAAATGGCAAACAGTCATACACCTCCAAACAAAAGAGGGACTCATGAAAACCAAAGACATCCCCATTAGAAGAGGAATATTCCAGGGAGACACGCTCTCTCCACTCCTTTTCTGCTTGGCACTGTCACCTCTACCTGATATGCTAAATAGAACTGGATGCGGATATAAATGTTACGGCAAACGATCAGCCACCTTTTATATATGGATGTCCTAAAACTATACGCTGCAAATGACAAACTGCTGGAAACACTATTAAAGACAGTTCATGGATTTACCAAAGAAGTAGATATGAAATTTGGATTAGAAAAATGCGCCAAAATAACCATGAAAAGAGGAAAACTAGTTAAGAGTAACAACATCACACTAGATAAAACCAATGAAATAAAAGAATTAGACCAAAGCCAAACTTACAAATACTTAGGAATCCATGAACTAGATAAGACACAACACACACAAATGAAAGAGAAAATAAAAAAAGAATATTATAGACGAGTTAGATCAATACTAAAAACAGAGCTCAATGCTAAAAACAAGATAATAGGTTTCAACACTTTAGCTGTCCCAGTTATAAGTTACAGCTACAATATCCTTAACTGGACACGAAATGAACTGACCAAAATAGATAGGAAAACAAGAAAAATAATGACAGGAT
>NC_043001.1:113980941-113983441 GCF_006345805.1 Octopus sinensis | reverse complement strand
CCAAATTTTGGCGCACACGGCCAATACTTTCGTGGAAGTGTGTAAATCGATTACATCGACTCCTCAAAGGTACTTATTTCATTGACCCCTATTGGATGAAAGGCAAAGTAGACTTCGGTGGAATTTGAACTCAGAAGGTAAAAGCTGACGAAATGCCTTGAAGCATTTTGTCCGGCGTGCTAACGATCCTGCTTGCTCGCCGCCCTAATTTCTGGATATAAAGCATAGATAAAAATATATAAATATATAAAAATAAATAAAAATCCATTTCAGTATGTTTTTTTTTTTTACTACAAACAATTGGTGATCAACAAAGAATAAACACGTCGGTGTTCTTTAAAGTATTTCTAGTCAAATTTCCCTTAAATAAAACCATGTAGTCTTACAATTTATTGCCAGACATATAAAGCAAAAAGGGGATGATCAAGACTAATTTTCTTTGATTAGGTTAGACGTCAGATTGAATAAAAGAATAACAATAAGAATCAACTAAATATTATTTATTAACCTATAAGGCTAAATCAAAAACCTACATGATTTCAGAAGAAGGAAATGATTTTTGGCGGGGAAAATTACATGAACTGTTTAACAGGAAACATGTAGCTCTATCGATTTGGAAATATCCTCTTCAACTAATTAATCTTAACGTTTCTCTTACGGATTAGTCAGAAGTTAAATAACAGCCATGCCCTTGGAGATTTTCAAGAACTGGCTTGAATACTTGCAAGATAATGTGACCGATTAAGTCTACTACCCATAAACAGGACATGGTCCATCTAGACATTTGATGGTATTAAACGAACTAAACCGATGGCATAAAATACTTGCGCCAAAGTAGCGTCCAGTGATATCGACTCCAAAAACACGAAAATACGAAGAGAACTAAATTAGAAGAAAGCGGAAAGAGAGGGAGATAGTGTGAAGAGAGGGAAGAAGGACAGAGAGATGTGAACGACGCAAACACTGATTTGAATCAGTTGAAACAGTGGATGTTTTAAAAACTAGGAAAGAAATTACGTACACTAATCTTTTTCTGCAAAGTTTTTATCAAGTTTGTAAAATCCAATGTGCATCCATTCGATATCAGCAAAAAATACTGGGAGCTGTCTGGCATCATCTGAACACACAAACACTGGCGCGCGTATACATAGGCGCAGATGAACACAGATGAGCATATATGTCTGTATCTCAGTATATGTTTGTGTTCGTGCGCTTGTGTGTGTGTAACCACATGTGTACCTAGACGTGTGTGTAAACACATCGTATATATACATGTGTGCATTTCTATGTTTGTATATGTGTGTATCTAGATTTGTGCGTGTCCCTTGGTGCGCGTGTATAGAAATGCACGTATAATAGACATGCATGCATTTAATATCTAATATTCGAAAATTATATCGATTTTTTGTCGTGAATGTGTGCTACTATTTGCAAATGTGTATGTGTGTAGTCTGTATGTGCATGGCGTGTCTGAGCCGAGTATCTTACAATACACATTTGTATTCTTACCACTGCAGAGAGACAACTTTCAAAGTATCCATAATAACGAGGTTATAAAGGAATATATATGTGTACATGTGTGTGTAGGTATGTATGTGTATATATATTTATATATATGGAGAGAGAGAAAATTTGAGAGAGGAAGAGATATATGAAAAGACATAGATCAATTGATTTTAATGAAATATGAAAATCGATTTAAGAAGATGAAAAAGAAAAGAAACAATATAAACTGGATGGGATATTAAGTGTATTAAAGATTTTCATAAAATGAAAATGTCTATATGTATATGGAACAAGTAAAACAATATTGTAGTAATTACCATTGTGCGCCAAAGTTTTCCATGTAATCTGTCGTATACATACGCGTATACACAGACATAATTCATGGTTTCGTGCATATATATATATATATATATATATATATGAACATACATATGTGGGTACTGAAAAGTTTCTGGCTTTGAGGGTATCGCGAAAAGCCTGGTTGGAAGCCTAAATTTTCCAGTTCTTTTACAGGGCTTAGAAAGATTGAAGTACCATTACAATAAGTGGATGAATCCGAGAGGGGTACATGATGGATAAAATGACAATTAACTGATTCTCCTGTATTTTTCTTTGACACAAACGCAAAAAGTTTTCAGCACGCCTTCCTATATTTAAATGTATGTATATTTCCATATGTGTATATATATATATTTATATATACCCACACACCAAAACATTTACCTGTACATACGCAAACATACACAAGCACAGAATGGACTATGCATGCGTGTATACGTATACATATAGACGAAGCATTACGAGAAATATAAATCCAGACTTCTACTAAGTTTACAAAGTTACTTTTAATCGATCTCTCCCTGCATGTGTCTGTCCGTCTCTCTTCCCCTCTCCCTCTATGCATATACATGCGTACACACATGGTTATATATAACACACACACACACACACAACACACACACACACACACTATATAAATTATATATATATATAT
>NC_043001.1:113960941-113973441 GCF_006345805.1 Octopus sinensis | reverse complement strand
TCATCATCATCATCATCATCATTGTTATTGTTATTCTTATTGTTGTTGTTGTTGTTATTATTATTATTATTATTATTATTATTATCATTATTATTATTATTATTATTATTATATATGTTTGGTCGCAGCGCAGAAATTATTTTCGTTTGAATACAATTAGGACGAAAATAAAATACAAACTGACAGAAAGGGGTAAAAAAAAATACGCAGACATGCAGACATAGAAATAAATAAATAAATAAATAAATATAAATCTAGTTGTTATTACCACGACCAGCAGCATGCAAACTACCAACGAATCTCCTAACAAGAAAATCAATAAACAAAAAGAAGCAAAACATCATAGCAATCTCACAAATATAATTTTAAAAATGAAATAAATATTGCAAAAAAGAATATTACAAAAATAATATAAAATACAAATACAAAACAAATATAAATCATAAGAGACCAATAAAAAAAATGACTAAATCAAATAATGAAATTACTTCAAAAGACGTGGAGAAAAATTAGCAACAAATAACAGGTCGATTATTTGGAAATCAATTCTCCTTTTACATACTTATATGTTTGTTTTATTTTTTCGTTTTTGTTCTTTTTTATTTGTTTCTAGTTTCGTTTGTTGATGTTGTTATCTTTGCTTCCTTGTTATAAAGGCGCTCTCTCTCTCTCTCTCTCTCTCTCTCTCTATATATATATATATATATATATATATATATATATATATATATATATATATATATATATATACATATACATATCATATATATATATATGTGTGTATATATATGCCCACATAATTACGTATACATATATATATTTTGTGTGCGTGTTTAAAATATATGGGGTGTGCATGTATGTACGTATGTATGAGCCTTCCTCATTTTCTTGTTATTTCTTAGTTTTGATGTTCTTAATGTTGTTGTTAGCGTTGTTCAGGCTGTTTTATAGAGTCGATGTATATACATATATATATGTATATATATATATATATAGAGAGAGAGAGAGATAGAGATAGATAGATAGATAGTAGATAGATAGATAGATAGATAGATAGATAGGTAGATAGATAGATAGATAGATAGATAGATAGATAGATAGATAGATAGATAGATAGATAGATAGATAGATAGATAGATAGATAGATAGATAGATAGATAGACAAATAGATAGATAGATAGACATACATACATACGTACATACATATGTATGTGTGTGTATACTTCGTTTTTGAATCTGGTTTGCAAGATTCATAATGTGAATTCGTGTGTTGAAGCAAATTTTATTTGTCTATGTGTGTGTATTACATGTTTTGTAAATTTTGGCTTTTGTTGTTTGCGGGGATGTTGGTAGTATTGTTCTTATTGTGTGTCTCTATACATTTGTCATATTCTTTTTATTGTTGTTGTTGCTATGCCTGTGATTGCTGTGGGTATTCTGTACATTCTATTTAGTGTGACGTTTTCTTGTTATATTACTTTCCTTTGCTTTTACGTCTGTAGTGATTAGTTTGTTTTGTATGCACTGTTGAATGTGTTTATTGTTATTGTTACTGTGGTTGTTGCTGTTGCTTTTCAGCCTAGTTTTTGATAACATTATCAACAAAAACAAGGACAACAAACAAACTAATAGCAATAGTAACATCACAAAGGAGCTAACAACAACAATTGCTTTAACAACAACAGACGAAAGTACTAACGCCAACAATACCCAATAGCAACATGAGCAATGATTAAAATAACATCAACAAGTCCTAAAATAACAGCAAAGCAATCGGAATACAAACAAAATTAATCCCAATAGCAATAACAATTTGAATAATAACTAGAAAGACTAGCCACAGAAAAAAATAACATCCCTAATGAAAATATTATTAACAACAATACCAATAACCCACCTAATATAAAAATGTTAATCAAAATAATGATAATAATGACACACAGACAAACGCACCATATATAGTGCAAACGCACCATATATATGCGCGCACTCACACACACACTTTGGTATATACACATATAAATACAGTTCAAATTATCATTGCTAGACATACGACATCGAACATAGGGAAATCAAGTACAGGGTATGATCGGTGTTGGCTACCGAAATTAATTGGGTGATTTCAGACGTTCGTATATATTAGATAATTTCTATGTAAATAAAGAAGACCCAATAAATAGTAACAGAAGAGATGAAGAAACATGGCAAATTTTTAAGATTGATAAGAATGTTTAATGAAAAATTTGAGTCAGTTCAATTATGTGGTGTTGCGATTTTACTTTTCTCAAATTATAAGTAATACTACTATAAATGATAAAATAACAAGAAAAACAACAACAACAGCAATAACAATAATGGTTACTGATGTAGAAGCAAGGCTAGCAATTTTGTGTAGAGGAAGTTATTCGATTTCATTGACTCCAGTAACTGCCTGGTACCTTATTTTACCGAAGACCGAAGAATAAGTAGTAGTTGTCCTTAGAAAGATTTGAACTCAGAACATAAAGAGCCGGTAGAAATGGCATAAAGCATTCTTGTTAGATACTCTAAAAATGTTGCCAATTTATTTTCCAGTAATCTAAGATTGGTAAAACTCAGGCTGAGTGCAAACGCAGTGTGTGTGAAAAAGTGAAAGAAATTACCAAATATTTCCTAACTGAATGTGGAGAGAGTTGGTACATAAAATTATACACAGACACAATTCTCTCGGGAAAAGTGTGCGTTGTTATGTTAGCCAAGTTTGTGGATTCGAATTGATGGAAAATATTTTCGAAACAAGAAAGGGAATTCTCATTAAAGAGTGTGATGCAAGGAGACCAGCTATATTCGTTGAAGGAGTCATAAATAGAGTATAATCATAGAATTTCCAATACCATACGATAATTGAGTGAATAACGAAGAAATCAAGAAAATTACTAAATATCAGGACCATAGCCAGATCGATAAAGACACTGTTGGTCACAGAGTTTAAAATTGCTTCTATTCTAACTGTTGTACTAAACACAATATACATAGACTCCTTAGGGCCTTTAAACATTTGAATTAAGGCATACATTACTGGCCTATGGAAAACTACCATCATGTAATCTCTAAGAATCCATTCTAAGATTTTTGCATAATATTCTACAGAGCTGTGAAATCTTAGATTTATTAAATTTCAGGATAATTTCCCTGCTAGTTACATTAACATATGTAATAATAATAATAATAATAATAATAATAATAATAATAATAATAATAATAATAATAATAATAATAATAATAATGATAATAGTAATAATAATAATAATAGTAATAATAATAATAATAATAATAATAATAATAATAATAATAATAATAATAATAATAATAATATAATAATAATAATAAGAAGAAGAAGAAGAAGAAGAAGAAGAAGAAGAAGAAGATGACAACGAAGAACACAGATATATATATATGTAAATAAATTAAGTAATGTACGTAGACACATTACTAAATAATAAAAAGTTAACTGACGTTGAAATTAACCAAATTAGGAAACAAATATCTCATGGTTGACCAAATGAAAACAGCAGCAATTCCAATGAAAAAGGTAGCAGATGCACAGAATCCTGTGTATAGCAGTACATCCCAAGCTGAAGAAAGTATAACGAAGAACATATATGCGGGAAAAGAGGAGAAAGTAGACCTGCCTCAAGAGCAACATAGATATGACACATAATTTGAGATGAATAACAAAAAAGTCATAGAAGCAAAAGACAATATTATGAGAGAAATCAGAAAGACTGAGTTTACTGACATGATCAATAGAAAATCGCTATCAATGTTCTAAAACAGCATAAAAGCAACACAATCAGGATATATAATGTTGCTCTTAGACCTTAAGAAATAATGGGAAAGGCCTAACAACCATGAATAACCTCATCTGTTCCACTGCTAAAGTTGTAACTTCTCAACTAGGCATCAAGACGACACAGAAAAGGACCAACTATGTCAATAAATCTCCTAAGTAGGAGGTAGCAATACAAAAAGTGATCGAATCTCTGCGGGTGGATGTATCAGTTGTTGACGAATTTGCAAGAGGAGTAATTAAGACGAAGCAAGCAAGAAAAATCAAGCAAAATATAAAACCAAAGTTTTTATAAACCTCCCTGCAGCCAAGGACCTAGTGTAACAGCAAATACTGCTGAAAGCCCAATGACTCAGTAGGTACGATAAAATCATCACCTTTTATCGACAAAAGAAGATTTTCAAGATGGATGCAAAGAAATTTAATAGGGAAATTGGCAAAAGTAAGATAGAATTAAGAGAGCCACGAAAGACAGCAGAAATGGAAGAGTTCTGAAAGAAAATATGGAGCAACAATATATATATATATATGGGTGTGTGTGTGTAGGTGAGAATGTGTGTAAGGAAGTGAGACTGGGTTAAATTGAAGAGTAGAAATTGGAGGCAATAGAAATACAAGAGCTTAGAAAGTTTCACAAATGGAACCCCCCGGGACTGGACCGGATTCCTAACTTCTGGCTGAACTGCTTGACAGAAGTACACGAAAAAATTCTGTTCACTAGCTTCCTGATTTCAGTACAACGTATTTCTGTAGTGAGCATATATGTGGAAATTGACGATTTAAAAGTCTGTTATTAACATATCGGCATGGAAATAATTTTCTTTTGCGCTTGTTTATAAGTTGTTTATAATTTTAACCTTTAAAGGTATTTTAATATGCTGCCACTTTTTGATGAATTTTTTTCTGTAAACAACTTCATCCTATATTAGTAGTAGATTTATTACTATTCGCTATAGGGACTGGTAACCACTATAAGCTGTGGTGGAGAAAGTTCACACGTGTACTAAAGCTAGCCAAAGGATTTTATATTTACATATAACTGGGGTTCTTGTCTGTACTCATGACTTTTGCTTCGGCTTTTTTCCATGGGCGCATGTAAGTATTTCATTTATTTCTTATCGTATTTTCTACTGAAGAGGAAAGGAATCAATTGAACCAGATATAGGCTAACAAATGTACAACATTTAACTTTTAATTTTATACAACCGATAAAATGAAATCGATATAAAATTTGAAGAATTTAAACTAAAATACAAGGCTCCAGAGATAAAAACTGAAATAAATGCTACGCCTTAAGTGGTCCCAGTTAGGTATGTTAGAAAAAATCTAATAAATATGTTAGAAGCGCCTGGACAAGATTCCAATTGAATCGTCTCTCCAGAGTAATCGAAAAATAGTACAGAAGTACATACCCCTCTGAAATGAAGTAGGAATGAACCATGACTGTAAATTAAGAGTACCCTAAATGTTTGGCGTGCTTTTCTTACTTCTTTTAAATGTTATTCCTACAGCTCTATGTTTACGTGTTTTACGTAAATAAACACTTAAAAATAATCAATATTTCTAGACCGTTTTATGCTTTCAGGTTTAAATATTTTGAATTTTACATTTTACAGTATTTTTTAAATTTAGACCTCAATACAACGTAGACACAAAGGATTTTTTTTTTCCAAATTATGTTTTTTTGTGTTGTATTGTAATGCTGAAGGTACAATGAAAGTAGCATTTCCTATTAAGGTAGCGAGAAGTAATTAATAACTTGACTTATACATTACATCAGTTTGTGACTCGGGGGGGGGGCGATAATAGAAAATGAATCCCAAAAGGAAAGAAATTAATAAAAGCAATAAAATAATACTAGTAGTAGTAGTAGTAGTAGTAGTAGTAGTAGTAGCAGCAGCAGTAGAAGCAGCAGTAGTAGCAGCAGCAGTTGTAGTAGTAGTAGTAGTAGTAGTAGTAGTAGTAGTAGTAGTAGTAGTAGTAGTAGTTACCGCTGTTATGAATTCCGAATTACATTAGGTGTTCTTACTGGTGCATCAATGCATCTGTTGGTGGATGAAAAGTTTTTGAGTATTCTTATTGTTTCACTTACTTTTGAAGATTTTATGTTTGAGTTTCTGGTTTTTACTCTTATGTGTTTGACCTTTCTGGTGATAACTTGTCACTCCCTAAGCTCCTCGTTTATCTTTTTCGTTATTTATCAGAGGGTTGGGGGCCGCTGAAATCTGGTTTTGCATATGTATGCATTCTCGGTCTTGGTTTTCTGTCGTTTATGATGTTGATTTTGAATTTGTTGTGAAAGGTTGGAGAGTCCAGTTTGCTGGACATTGTTGTAGAGCTGAAAAAGAAGTAATTTCTACTCTTCTCCTCTGGAAGCCATCTACTCGCAATACCAGAGGGCGCACACTCTCCTACCCTGATGTAATCTCCAGGGATACAGGCATCCAGCAACAGGACCTCCGTAATGCCATGATGGACCGTGAAGTCTGGCGTAGCATAGTAAATTCCATTGTCTCGACCACGGTCGAACAATGA
The DNA here is from genome assembly GCF_006345805.1 of Octopus sinensis. Lineage (NCBI taxonomy): Eukaryota > Metazoa > Mollusca > Cephalopoda > Octopoda > Octopodidae > Octopus > Octopus sinensis. The sequence goes on along the minus strand of NC_043001.1, from coordinate 113,967,077 downwards.
TGAATGATGATGATTGAATTTGTTGATGTTAAATCTGTGGGGATATTAATCTGTGCTAGAGAGCAGAAAGCCTTCTGGTGATTGTTACTTCCTCAATAATAACAGCTGCACTCTCCGTTTTCTATCACATAACTTATGAGGTCCACATTGTTCAAGTAAATTAATTCAGAGATCATTTGCAAGATTTTGTTTATTTTCATTGTTTTTCTTTTGCGTCCGCAGCGTCTTGCAGCTCCACATTTATTTCAGACAACCTTGTGGAGGAGGAAATCTTTTCATACTAACAATTTTACTCTACTCCTCAAATCTTTATATATAAAAGTGAAGTTGTGTGTCTGTCTCCTACGATTTAGATTCCTAACTACTCCCATATTTTGCGGTGCAGTGTAACCAAAAGCGGGTATCTTATAGTCGTGATTCATATCGAGCCCTTCTGGGTATTAGCGCGCGTCTACGATGAGTCTACGATTTAAAAAAAAATTACCATCATTTTTTCCCATTTTTAATGCATTTTTTGCTATTATATAAGGGAAGTAACTCTCTAAAAATGCTTATATAGTTATTTCCCTTACAAACCCGAGCAACGCCGGGCGATGCTCCTCAAATTCAATATAAAGTAGTTAAAGCTCATTTCAGGTGGTACACTATTCAAGTATCTCTCCTTTTGTGCTACTGTTAGGTTATCAACCCTTCTGTTTTTCTTCTTAGTGCATTTATAGGTAAGTATTCCTTTCCTTTTTTGTTCCTTTTTGAGAAGTTCGATTAGGTCCGGTCTGGCTTAGCAATTCCGATGCCTTGGATTCAGCTTCGTGTCGTCTTCCAGGATAAAGGAATCCACGGTCGCATTACACAAGCAAACAACAAGACCGATTTCCTGGTTGTAGTAACCTATCATTTGATGATACAGTTGTTACTACTACTGTTTTCCTTGATGATGTTTACAATATCGTATTGTTTTTCTCATCGTTGTTGCTGTTGTGGTGGTAGCGGCAGAGGTGGTGGTAGCGGCAGAGGCGGTGGTGCTGGTATGTTTGTTTTTTTCTGCCGTTTTATTGTTGTTATCATTGTTACTATTCGCGTTGCCACTCTAGGAAAAAAAGAGAGCTGACGCTTTAGAATTAGCTTCAGCAGTAATTAAGTCACGTTCCTCTCTAGATGGTGGATTTGCTTGAAGACAGAGTAGAAGAGAATTCAGAAATATTTTCTCCTGTACCTACAACTCCTATAGATTAGAAATTTCCTCATGTTAGAAAATTAGACTAAGTATTATGAAGCAGAATTTTTCAAAAAGGCATATAAGGTCATTCTGTTCTCAAAACCCGAAGTTAAGTGTTTCCGTAGGTGCTCTCTCAGGGCCACAGAACAAATGTAAACATTTTAGAAGACTGAGATGGGAAACTAGAGAAAATTATTGAAAAACCTTGCCACAATGAAGTCGGCGTGGATTTCACGTGGACTGCCATGTTTTTGTTTATTGAAATTTTCTTTAAAAATAAATTTTAAACTTCAAATTATGCAATCTTCTGTAATTATATAAAATTTTTTCACTACTCGAACGCGCAAACATTTCTTTTTTATCACAAGAACACACCTTAGGTTGCCTAAAAATATATCATCATAAAAATTCGAAATCTGCGAGTGTTTGAGTACATAATTTCTTCTGGATCCTGGAACATGCAAACATCTGCTGTCTTTCACCACTAAGAAGACTTTAAAGCAACTCTTGCTACATTTCTATGCTAGTAAATTTCAAAATTCACATAGAATTCATAAATCAATTTTCAGATCATTCTCCAGTGTGGAAAACAGCTACAAAAGATGAACAGTTGAAATCTTAAGCTACACAGCTACGAAATTTGTTAAGTGCAGCACAAACTTTAACAAACTTACAAGACTCCTAAATACTACCAAGGGAATATATACTACTGCAAAATGTATCCATTAAATTCTGTAAACACAGCAATGATGTATTTATTTCGTTATCCGTGTTGACGAAGCACGTTAGTTATTTTCTTTATTTGTTATCGTTTGTTGTGAAGCAGTTAAGTACCTCAAATAGCATATATACCGCTGCAAAACACATACATAAAATACTGTAAACACAGCAATGACGCAATACTGCATATATTCATTTCATATATCTATCAGGACGACAAATAGAAATGATTAAATGAAATAAGTTAACCAGTCTTTCATCGTAGCTCGTTTTCTATAACAAATCTACCGCCACTTTCAAAAACAGAAGCTAAGAAACATCAACATATCCTGCAATTTCTGTCTCATATTTCAATAATGTGTTGACTTTGCTAACCAGTTCGTCCAATACTATAACAACGCAACGAACAAATTTTAGATTCCTCCTAATATCTATTTTAATTCCTTTTCTTAGAACTTCTACTGAATCTGGTAGAATCGTTAGCACGCTGGGCGAAATAGTTTCAAATTTTAGACTCCTCCTAATATCTATTTTAATTCCTTTTCTTAGAACTTCTACTGAATCTGGTAGAATCGTTAGCACGCTGGGCGAAATGCGTAGCCGTATTTCGTCTGCCGTTACGTTCTGAGTTCAAAAGTCCGCCGAGATCGACTTTACCTTTCATCCCTTCGGAGTCGATAAATGAAGTACCAGTTACGCACTGGGGTCGATATAATTGACTTAATCCGTTTGTCTGTCTTTGTTTGTCCTGTTTGTGTTTAGCCCCTTGTGGGTAGTAAAGAAACAGGTAATTCATCTGCCGCTACGTTCTGAGTTCAAATTCCGCCGAGGTCGACTTTGTCTTTCATCCTTTCGAGGTCGATTAAATAAGTTACAGTTACGCACTGGGGTCGCTATAATTGACTTAATCCGTTTGTCTGTCCTTGTTTGTCCTCTCCGTGTTTAGCCCCTTGTGGGTAGTAAAGAAACAGGTAATTCATCTGCCGCTACATTCTGAGTTCAAATTCCACTGAGGTCGACTTTGCCTTTCATCTTTTCAGGGTCGATAAATTAAGTACCAGTTACGCACTGGGCCGATGTAATTGATTTAATCCCTTTGTCTGTCCTTGTCTGTCCCCTCTATGTTTAGCCCCTTCTGGGCAATAAAGAAATATAATGATATTTATGTCTTTCTATCCCGCTCGCCTGTATACCTGCCTGTCTCTTTCGCTCTTATCTCCCTTTCTTCTCGTCTCTCGTTTTCTATGACTACTATACACCCAATTCTTAGGAAGTGATATCTATCAACATCTAACAATGGCACCACAAAACCAACAATTAATAGCTACCACCCATTTCTACATTAATAAACATATATGTTTAGAAATGGCATGACTGAAATCAAACAGAAAAGGTGCTTCTTTTACTTCTTACTTTTCTTCTTCTTCTTGTCATTATTATTATTATTCAGTAGTCTTATTTTCAATGCATTACTGAGCGCAGCTCTGTGTGCCTTGGGTATGTGCTGTGGTTTGCTCGTCCCAAATTAATCCTATGATGTATGGAACTATGCACAAGTTTTAGGTTTTCAAATTATTTCTCGTGAAAATTTTAAGGTCATCCAAGTATAGACGATTCATAATTTGCCCACAGAATCTGTAACTTATAAACGTAAGAAAATTAGTTGGGTCAGAGCAACGTCGAAAAGTAGCGTGGGCAAAGAATCTCCTTGGAATATTCCTTTTCTTATGGTTATTGGTTTTATTCTAATGGTCTTTTCCTCATTCTTCAATATTATGTTAATGTTTTTCATTGTTATATTTTTATTATTGCTATTGTTGTATTAAGAACAATAATAACAAAGGCACGAATAACAACATCAATATAACAATATTGGATATTTCACTTCCTGTCGTCAAACATCAATCAACATTTTTATTATTAACTTCCAGTTTACATGTGGTTAAAAATCGATTCTTTTTTTTTTTCAGATTTTATCTTAAAAATTTTTATTTTCTTGGTTTTTTTCTTTTTTTTCAGCTGTTGTTGACGCTACTGGTGTTGTTGTTGTTGTTCTTTTCAAAATTTGCTTTCTTTTCTTTTGAAATATAACAAAATATTTTATTTCGTTTGTATTTGTTATCTTTCTCTCTTCAATTTGCGTCGTCATTTGCTCGATAGGCAAAGAATGTATGTACGCATATGTGTGTGTGTACACGTTTTCATTCTTCTTGCATCTGTGTACGTATAAGAGAATGTAACTATATGTGCGCGTTCGCATGTTTCAACGCTTTCTTTTGCGTGAGTACCTGTGTGAAAGTGTGCGAAACCAGACAATATATACACCTGTGCGCATGTGTGCTTCTGTTTCACTACTTTATCTCATAGGCAGTCACGTGTTTATGCTGTCATTTATTTATTGTTTCGCTTTTCAAAAGCTCCTCTCTTTCTTCGTTATAAGTGGATGTCTCTGGGAGGGTTTTGAAAAATGAATTTTTATAAAAGATTGCTTTATGAACGAGGAACCTTTTGTGACAAATTTTTTGAATGAAAATTTGCGAATTGTTCAGAGTCCGTTCGATTACCGTGAGGTAGAGGAAGTGCTTCCTTTTAAGTGTTTGCGCTGCCTATATATATTACTGGCAAATAGTGATTTATATATTTACACGTGGTTCATGGTGGTCACAGAAGTAGCAGGATGATGTCTTCTCCACAATAGTAGTAGTAGTTTCATTAACTTGAGTAAACACAGCTCAATAAAATTTGTATGATGACAAAATATGGTATTGAGAAAAGAACACACAATGAATCAAATAAACGCTGCTTCAAGCTTAAACACGTACAGTAGTATAATGGAAGGCAGAAAACTATAATGTCTGCTACATTTGGAAAATAAACTGAAGGAGGAGCAAAAACAATGCTGAGAGGAATACCATTCTGTTTTCGCAAGTGGTATGAGTCAAAACATGTGACCTGGCTTGGAAAAAGAGTGGAAATATATGAGCTAAGTGACAAAAGATATAATATTTTTTTATCGAAGAGCATCGCAAGAATTTCATAAGTCCCTTTTTTTTTTTGTCAAAAGTGTGGTGGCGGTTGCTATATGCTCTCAAGGAAGAGTTAGAGGAAATTGTAACCGATTTGTGACAGGATGCGTGCAACTTAGACAAGGAAAAGATAAACAGAAAAGTGTACGGGAACTTTGAACCTAAGGATTGGGGAAATAGAACTAGTACGACGCACGTTGCATGGGTCTCATTCATATAAGGATCATAAGCATAAATGTTAGCGCGAAGGTCTGGTCTTGGCTTACATTACTTTTGCATTCAGGCATGAATGAACGTATAATGTAGCTTTGAGGGGTTCAGAATGGACAACCACGTCCAACTAAACTCGATTACATTAAGGCTCTCCCGTAGAAGTACCCCATTTTAGACCAGAGATATGGTCAAAAAGAGTGATAGAGTGTAGGAATCACCTTTGCTACTCTTGGGGTAATAAAGGCTATTTGAGCAACATGTACTCAGCAGGTAAGATAAGAGGGCAACAGGCACTAGGCATAAACAGAGATAGTAAAACTAACAACAGCAGGCCCCAGAGATGAAAGATCTAGTTGTTACTACAGTTGTTTTCGGGTTGCATTTCCAAACATGGGCAAAGCCGCAAGCAAACAAAAACATCTTGTTTACAGTGCTACTTGCATCAAGTACTGACAACAACCGAAAGCTTAAAGATGTCCTCCTCCAACTTATGAACCGCCAAAGACCATGAGCGCTAGTAAAATGCACCATTGTTATGAGAGTAGGAGATGCAGACTGTAAAGTGGGGATGGATAAAGTATTCCTGTCCACCTCCCACATAATAAGTTCATTCATCAGGGAAAACGTAATAGACTTAAAGTCCTCCTCATTTGGAATAAAGAGAATAGAAAAAAAACATAATTTTCCTTATATATTCATGTACATATTTTTATATGTTAATATGTATTTGTATGTATATTTTTTGTGTATTTTTGTAGAAATTTGTTCACGCATCTATATTTTTTACGGTTTGTGAGATTTGCCTTAAGTACTCCGATGTTATAAAAGAAAACTGTTAATCGACAACCTGAATGTGTCGTGTGTCGATGCCTATAATATACACACGCACACACACACACACACACACACACACACACACACACACACACACACACACATATATATATATATACTTACAACA
>NC_043001.1:113905941-113955941 GCF_006345805.1 Octopus sinensis | reverse complement strand
GCAACATCTGTCAGTTCCGGAAATGCATTTGTAAGCGATATCTTATCTAGTGTTAGGATGCTGCATACGTGAGATTAAAAAACTAAAACCGAAGAAAAATTTTTTAGAAATATAAGCTGAGTAAAATGTGCAGTAAAATACCAGTTACTCATTAGGTGGACAGAGAAGAAACGAGTTTTTTTCATGAAGACAATTAACTAATTAAAATATTTAAATGGAGATTTCTGAAATACAGCCAACTAGTAAAATATACTCATACAATACAATTAGAAAATATGGTTGAATTTAGGTAATATAAGCGGATGAATATTTAGTTTCAGAGGATTTCACGAGCACGGTGCATTCACAGGATACACACGTACACAAATACCCACCCCTTTTCCTTCCCTCTCTCTCCCCCTCTTTTTCTCCCTCTCTATCTCTCACAGTTTCATTGCCACTGTCAAGCACACTTATATAGATGTATATATGTATATACATTGGTAAATGAGAGTTTAGTGCTCCGTGACTTCTTGCTGAATAAATTTTACGGATGATTAATCTATTAGGGATCAAATATTTGTACTGCATAGTAGTTCTCCCCAACCCATTTCATTTGATATTGCCGGCGCAGTTACGGCTTTTAGTGTGCGCAGAGTTATCTATCTTCGGTATTTGCCGTTGAGAGCGGTTAAAGAGCTATCCGGCAGGGGGCAACACAGGGCAGATATGACGCTTATACGCCTGTTACCATAAGAGAGTTGATACCGCTGAATTTCTTCCGACGTAGATGTCTAATAGCACAGGTGAGTCAGTGTTGTTAACAGTGATATAGTTAAAGTTACGACTTTAGATATGCCCAGAAGTACCTCACTTCGGTATTTCCCATCGCTGCGTCTGAGAATCCGATAGTGGGTAATACTGGGCAGATATAGTGTTATTATAAGACAAAATATTTTTCCCATGGTTACTCCAGTGAATTTGCCTTTTGAAGTTGTAACATATCACAAACATATAACTAACCTAAAGTTCGCTTGCGTGTGTGTGTTTGTTTGTGTGTGTGTTATGTGTATGTGTGTGTGTTTACAAAATATGAATGTGTGTATGCATATAAACATACATACACAGATACAAGTTTTTTTTTATTCTCACTAAATTATGAATTCACCCCGTTTGAGTTATAATATACCAGTACTCCTTTCATGCTACTGACATCCATATTCATGCTACTGGTATCCCTGAATTATTTCTGTTATCCCACTTTTGCCTCTTATTTTTGTCTATTGTTCAAGTTAACCAACGGAATAAATGTACTCCATTCTTTTCATATATATGTATTTCATTTAGTAGGGCGACAGCTGTGCTAATAACACATATTGAGTCAGAAACACGTCCCCTCATCTGTGCTGTTGTCTCCAGGCTGTCAGACAAACATTTTCTGAATGGAACGTCAATTTAGAATAACTTTTACGCTTCGAGATCCTTCCAACCATCTGATTTCGAGTTGATTGCAAGTGCTACAACGCATTCTTTCTTATCTCGAAGGCGCAATAATTTCAGTAAATCTAGGAATTAACTTCTGTCATTTGACATACCGTCATTCCTTTTTATACGTGTGTGTATGTATGCTCACGTATATACGTGCATATATACGTGTGTCTATGTATGTTCACGTACATGTACGTTTAAATATAAACAGCATGTTAGCTTCTGTAGGGTTTGTTTATGTAAATTATTCGATTTTGGTGTATACGTTAGCGTGTTTGTTTTATATTATGTACATAAAATTTATATCTTTGTGGGATTCTTCACAAGTTTCATTTATTCTATATCACATCCTTATTTACGACTGAAATTCGTCACCTTCTTGTTATTCAAATGTAAGTAGATTTCCAGAATCAAAATGAAACTTAAATATATTGAAGTATTGACATTAATACCGCCATTGTTGCATGAAGTGTTTTAATTCGCCATTTTGTTTCAAAACACGAAATATGTTTAGTGTAAAAGACATATATAAATCGGTTATTTTCAATAATATTTTTTTTTCATATTTTAAGAGTGTGCAGAAATAGTCGTGAATAAATAAATCTCTTCCCGATGGTTTCAACGCATATGTAAATCGAGTCGTTCCTAAACCTTTCAGCAACTGTAACACGTGATATCAGCACATGAGCTTTTGAAACACTACTACGGTTAAAATATTACATCACTCTGAAAGTAAATCTGGCAGAAACAACGCATCACATTGTTTATTCTAGATACTGTCACATATTCAAAAAGATATTGAAAGCACTGCGACATATGTCATACCCTAAAATATCTTATTATGAACCATTCAACAACTATAATGAAGGAGAGAAAATATTATAAACACGAAATCCATGTTGCCTCTTTCAGGAACACAAAACAATGGTTATATTATATATCGCTTGATACCAAGCCAACATGGTTCGGTTTCTTGACTACCACGAAAGGCAACCTGAATATCATTGTGTCTCCCTTCCTTGGAACTATCGTGGATTCAATGTAATGCATTAACAGCAGACACAAAAAACAAAAGTACATATATATCTATATGTACGTATGACGGGAAGCTTTATGAAAATAAACAAAAGACGAAGGCAGGTGGAATACAAACAAACATTTGTATTAGTATGGCGCTCAGGAATATAAATAGAACAAGTCTTTTACGTTTCGAGCCTACGCTCTTCAACAGAAAGATACACAGAAAAGAAACAATGAGAGAAAAAAAAGTATGTACGTATGTATGTATGTTTGTTTGTATGTATGTATGTATGTATGTATGTATGTATGTATGTATGTATGTATAAATGTTTGAATGTATGTGTCTTCACCTTTTCACTCAGCCCTGTCCTTCCAGGAAGGACAGGGATGGTTTCTAGGAAAGAAAGCAGAAGCTTTACCGCTGGAAGTTTAATAATAACAAAGATAATTGTTACATGTTGGTCTTTAGGAATGTCATGCATGGTTTACTGTGCCATTCACTGACTGTGACACTATAAAATGCATATCAGTCGCTCTCATTCTTCCCTTAAACATACTAGCTCATTCAGATTGTCACATAGACATTTATTAAGATAACATAGGTAAGGACATATTATCAGAGAAGAAGCGTTGCAGGTTTCGGAGAAGTTGTTCATAAATAGTCACATCTTCATGTCAGCTTAATGTACAAGTTATGTATAAACACACACACATACACACATACTGCATGTATGTATGACATTATTCAGTTTCATTCTAAGATGTCTTGCCAATAGAGAGGGAGCCGTTATCTAACCTAGATTCAAGGCTCCTTCATTGCACTTTAAACAGCATTAACAGGGTATATTTGCATGTATGTGTGTATATGAATACTCTTTGGAATTAATATATGTGCAGATTTCTATGTATGTTTCTGCGTATGTCTGTATCTATGTGTGTATTTATGTGTGTATAGATGGAGAATAACTGGATGGTTAACTGAAAGAATGCAGAATGAAAGTATGTATAGTGAAAGATTAATGTGAAATTTAGACATGAATTGAGATTTCTTTATATTTTCCCTAGATTATAATGGGAAGATGAAAATGCTAGATCAATACCACATAATACATCGACTTACTAAGAGACTAGAGCTGTATTTTCCCGACTCTAGAAGAAGGAATGAACACAAACTCGTGCGCAGGGTAAAATTTCAAAGCCACGTAACACAAACAGTTTATGGTTTCCTAAGTCGCTAGAACTCAGCCTTATTGTACACTAATTCATATTTTTATTGGACACAAGGGGCGAATAAAACTAATAACCAATGAGAATGATTTATTTTTGATATCAATATATCGTACTGTGATATATTTTTTCGTGGTTGTTGTTTGTTTGCAGCCGTTGTGGCAAGAGTTCTTGTTTATCGCACATGTAACTTCATTACGTAAATTCATGATAAAAATGGTCCATCTGTATCATCTTATATATATATATATATATATATATATACATATATATATATATATATATATATACATATATATATATATATATATATATACATATATATATATACATATATATATATATATACATATATATATATATATATATACATATATATATATATGTTATATATATATATATACATACATATATGTATGTATGTATTTATGTATGTATGTATTTATGTATGTAAGTATGTATGTATGTATGTGTGTGTGTGAGTTTTTCGATGTGTGATTTGCATTTAATATGATAGAGAGTGATATGATTCTTTGTTTCTAGCAATATGAATGACTCTATAGCCTCGTGAAGTGCACACAGACTCGCACACGCACATTTACACACGCACAAACATATTCAACTACACACAGAAACACACACACATATATAATGAATGTGTGCGTAAAGATCTTTCTGTTAAAACAGCTATGTAGAATATTTAGTAATCATACCTGCAGAAAGGTAGAAAAGTAAGCAAGTACAGAGAGTTAAAGAGAGAAAAGCGCCATGTGCAATTTACTTTTTCATTTCATTAAACATAAAGAAAATAATAATGTTCATATTTTTATTGTCTGCATTGGAGAAAATATTATGTGCGGTGGACAAAGCGTACAGAGAAGATAATTGTTATATCTTCACAATTTCATGAATTTATCTGTTCAAGTATCTTGGGAGTATTGTGGACTTCAGAAACTCGAATTCTTGCACCTGCCGCACGCAATTTTCGCTCAAAGTCAGCAACACTGTAATTATAACTATATTTATTATAACAATGAAAAAATATGGTGGTAATAGCTGCAATGAGATGAACAATGCATAGCATTGTTATTATTGTGATTTTCAGCTAAAGCTAGTTCTAGTTTTCCTTAATTAATTAATTTATCATTGTTTTTACTATTGTTGTTGTGGTTGTTGTGTTGCTTTTTCTAATTCAGGTTTTGTAGGAACTCCTCTGCGGGCTTTGTACCTGGAGCATACGATATCTTATCTATTCTTTTTAACTATCTAATATTTTCCTGATTATGCTGGCCGTGCCATAAGAAGCAAGTTGTGTGTAACAGCTCTACTGGGTACTTCATATCGATTTGATGTATATTCCTCTTCGTGCCTTCTGATACTGTCCCCACTGACTCAAAAACAACTGGCACTATCTTCAACTTTATTTTCCATAGCCGGGCTATGTCATACTTATTGTGCATTGTACAGGTCTAGTTTTTCGCCTTCCCTCTTGACTATTTATGGGGCAAATAGGTATGCAACACCAATTATATAGCACATGTGGTACACCTTGTCCACCAGGCGCACAACAGATTAGACTGTTGGGAAAATATTCCTAATATCAGGCTACTTGTAACCTTAGATGCCAAGAACTTCCTCATTATCTCAGCAGTCCCTAATTATATACTATTTACTGGATTACATGACTATTTCCTCTATCCATCTTTTCAAATCTTTAGGGATAGTTCCTAATGAACCTATAACTACTGGGATACATTTTACCCACAATTTCTATAGCCTGTGAAATTCAATGTGAAATTCAATGTCTTGTTTGCTATTTTCTGTATAACATTCATGTTAATTTTCTAATCATTTGGGACTGCAAAATCAATTATTTGTCAGTGTATCCCTACTAAATGAGGACTTCTATCTTCTATTACTCTGTCCGTCTAAATGTTAAAGTCCCATATTTTATGTTTCTTGCTTTCTAGCAACGTATTAGGTTCATGTTCATAGCACTTATGAGTATAGACAAATACTATATTTCTGTATAACATCCAGTGGAATATTTTCCTCCGGTTGTCATGATTTTCTCGTACCAGCATATTACATTCACTTTCTATATGAGTAACACTTTCTTCTTTTGATTTACATAACCTACATCGGGACTCTACCTAATACTTGTGTAACTTGGCTTTTATAAAATTAGTCCTGTATGCCTGATCCTGTGCTACAACTAAAAATCATTCTGCTTCCGTTTTCAGCCTTCCTTTCTGTAAATACAACAATATCTCACTATTAGTATTTTCTGCAATATCTACCCATCAACCATGCAAAACTTTCTCTTGCAATCCAGATATTATTGTTGTTGTTGTTGTTATTATTATTATTATTATTATTATTATTATTATTATTATTATTATTATTATTGAGTGAGCGAGCAGAGCATGCCATCAAAGTGATACTGGGGTAAAATATACGAAGCCCAGTATACCCATCATGACTACCCGTCTGATAAGGGTACACCAGGCACATGCATCACAACCATATGTGCGCGACATGGTGATCTCATATCAAGATAAACAGCACATGACCTTGCAGGTGGAGCCCAGTTAGAATTTTCTTCAGATCGAGTAAACCATCCCGCTCAAACGGTCCCTGAATAAGGGTTGTTTAAGGATGTTGAAAGAACCACCCATGTTTCCAGAGGTGAATTATTCAAACCCCAAAGAATCCCTCTCAACACATGGCTATGATGCTCCCCCACTACTTCTGCTCGTGATCAGAGATGCACATATCGTCAGCCACTAAGGGACATGCTCAACTGGTTACGGTCAAACAACTGACAAGCAAATCTGTGGTATTGAGCAGAATATTTGCTGTAGCCCATCTTTTATACCAAGACAAAACAATATACATGATGACACTTCCAAATGTACATGATAACACTTCCAATTATTATTATTATTATTTTTATTTTTATTATTATTATTATTATTATTATTATTATTATTATTATTATTATTATTGGATCCACATTATAGCATAAGGCTAGGAATTTCGGTGGAACAGGTAAGTTGATGTAAGAGACTCCAGTCCTCAACTGATACTTATATTAACGACACTGAAAGGCAAAATCGGCCTCGGCGGGATTTGAAAATAGAACGTAAAAGTGGGTCAAATTGCGCAAAGCATTTTCCCGGTATGTTAACTATTCTCTCATATCGCCATCAATATCATCCTCCTCCTCCTCGTCATCATCATGACCATCATTACTACTACTACTACTACTACTACTACTACTACTACTACTACTACTACTTTAGCTTCTCTTTTTCAATTCTGCTTCTATTTCTTATCGAGTGCCTTCCAGACACCTCGAAACTCAATGTAAATAATGATAGGCCATTAAAACAAGCACAGCTGATTGTTCGTATACAAAGTTACTTTTAAGTTATGCAATTCAATTAATCATTAGTAAGCACCGGGGCAATAGCAGAAGACATCTGCCCAAGCTGCAGCGCAGAAAAACTGAACCGAAACCACTTGATGGTACAGCGGTCATTTAACGGCACAGCCATTCTATTAATTTATAATACAATATTTTTTTCGGGAAAACTGACATGACGTATGGATGGAAGCATTCCGTCGGTAACGACGATGAGAGTTCCGGTTGATCCGATCAACGGAACAGCCTGCTCGTGAAATTAACGTGTAAGTGGCTGAGCACTCCACAGACACGTGTACCCTTAACGTAGTTCTCGGGGATATTCAGCGTGACACAGAGAGTGACAAGGTCGGTCCTTTGAAATATAGGTACAACAGAAACAGGAAGTAAGAGTGAGAGAAAGTTGTGGTGAAAGAGTACAGCAGGGATCACCACCATCCCCTGCCGGAGCCTCGTGGAGCTTTTAGGTGTTTTCGCTCAATAAACACTCACAACGTCCGGTCTGGGAATCGAAACCACGATCCTTCGACCACGAGTCCGCTGCCCTAACCACTGGGTCATTGCGCCTCCACACATGACGTATACTATGCGCTATAATTTGACAGAGACGGGTTACAGTTCCTATGAATATCGCCGAGCACGTTCTCAAAGACATTTAAATCGGTTGTAAATCGTATTTAAAAAACTTCGCTGCGTTATTTTTCTCTACGTTTATTTTTGTGGAGTTGCAGAGCATCCCAGTATAATGTAGTGTAATCTTACAGTAATTCATTATGCAGGCAGCATTTGTCACGTGTATTGAAGAAAATATGCATATTACCATCTAAAATTCTAGCAGTGGACGCCTATTCTTGTAAAGTGAATTATGCTACATGTTACATCAATTCAATCTTAGATTTGTTCGTATAGACAACTGGCAGTTATTTTATATGTACGTAGGCATCGACGTTGCAGAAGAATTATTTAAAAACATTATTCTTTATTGTTATTATTGAGTCTATTTACGTTTCAGTTTTGTTGGAATTTTACTGCCGATTTAGGTTTAGACTTTAGTTGTTCAAAACCTAATCCGATTTCTTTCGAGAATGTTGTTGCTATGGGGATAATCGATTTGCTAGCTGTTTCTCGATCTTAATCAACAGTGCATCAAGAAGTCTTTCTTCTGGCTTAGATAGGTGTGGGCAATATTTGTAACAGACTTATTAAATAGTTCTTTCACGCTCAATATGCACCTGTCATTTGTGCTCCTGTCGTTAGAAATATTTAGGTAAATTTTTTGTATTACGGTTTAAGGAATCTAGATCAGGTGTAACCGGTGCTGTAAGTATGTTGGTCGTACGAATAGAATTCTTGCTAGTAGATGTTTGTTCAAAATCGTCAATATCAGAGTATTATATTTTCATTCCTACCAGCGGTTTCCAAACAAGGAGTTTTACTCTCATATAAGTTCAGTATTTGTGTCCAGCTCCTCTATCTCACCCGCCCTGAGGGAGCCAGGTTGAAACAAACGACCTGGTTCACTTGCCGTTCTGTCTCGTTTTATTATCATATTTCCGCAATTTTCCTATCCAAAAGATATCTTAACGTTATTGTAAAATTATTTGACGATATCAATAAGAAATTTAAGGGACAATTCCAGTTTAAAATATAATGCCATATAATGCCAAGGGCGTGTGGTGGATAAGTTCACTTCTTCTTCTTCTTCTTCTTCTTCTTCTTCTTCTTTTCTTCTCTTCTTCTTCTTCTTCTTCTGCTGCTGCTGCTGCTGCTGCCTCCCCTCCTCCTCCTCCTCCTCCTCCTTCTCCTTATTCTTCTCCTCCTTCTTCTTCTTCTTCTTCTTCTTCTTCCTCCTTCTCCTCTGCCTCCCCTCCACCTCCTCCTCCTTCTCCTGATTCTTCTCCTCCTTCTTCTCCTTCTTCTTCCTTCTTCTCCTCCTTATTCTTCTCCTCTGCCTCCCCTCCCCCTCCTCCTCCTCCTTCTCCTTATTCTTCTCCTCCTTCTTCTTATTCCTCCTTCTCCTCCTTATTCTTCTCTTCTGCCTCCCCCTCCTCTTCCTCCTCCTCATCCTTCTTCTTCCTATTCTTCTCCTTCTTCTTCTTGTGTGATTGAAGATTAAATCCATCGAAATGTTAGCTACCATAATAGATTTCTACAAAACATAATCACCGTGGTAATGAAGCTTTTCAGGATGTTATGAAATCCTTGTACTTCTGCCAAGTTCATAATCTACTCATAGAGAACTGAATCAACAGTTCTTTTTTCAATTATTCTGAGCACGTCTTAAGTCTCTGGTTTCTGTCTACTTTTGATTCACCCATTACTATGTCATTAATAACATATCCAATTGTCCTATAAGACTTGAGCACGCTGCTCCAGTAGAATGACATATTTTTGATATTCAGTTTTCTTGTTAAATAATATTTTACGAAGTTTATAAACCATCACTAGATAAGTGGCAGGACTATAGCTGCATGTGTCATCTACAGACCTTTTCTTACGGATCAGTGTTATCCTGCCGATAAAGACCCATTTAATCTCCTCGTCTGGGTTGTTGAAAAAAGTCCTGTAAAAACACATAGCCTGATAGGGCAGTCAATCATAACGACGAAAGGTTATGAATGTTTTAAATGGCATAACTATCTTGTTTACTCAACTGCCTATGCAATTTTCTAATCAGGATTTGTAATGATTCAAGGACCTAAGTAATCACATTGACTAGAAAACAGATATTACGATTGTTATGCTTATCTTAGTTTTGAAGAAGGAGTTCCAAAATACTACTAATTTTCAAGTTGTTGCCGCTTATTGTTCTAACCAATTTTTGTAAGTTGTTTTGAAGCCTGAGTTTAATTTTATATAACGAACCTCCACCAACTACTCAGCCTATATATATCTGTGCACACCTTTCAATGCCGTGTATGCCGTAAGGTCTGTAAATCTAACGGAGGCCTCAAAAGACATTTTAAGATCATGAAGATCAGATCTTAACCGCAGCTCTTAGTGGTCCAAATCAGATACGCAATCTATGTGGGTATCTTTCTAATACATTGCCGGGATTAAAATGGCACATCAAATGCCATGGTGTAAGTACAAGAGGTGGGCAGACTCTGCATAAGGAGTAGACAACCACCACATATACACACACACACACACATATATATATGTCTCTAATTAAATATAATATATATATATATATATAAACTTAGTTAACAAAAGTCGGGATGCGTGGCGTTCAGTTACTCAATAATTGAAAAATGCATCAAATGCTAAAAAACGTACACATAGGACAGACAGGGAAGTACCCTAATTCTTCACAATTTATCGACCGAAATACCAATACATAGTTTCATGCCTTTAACGATATGACTGAGAATTTCGCATATCGGCAGCACCCGCAAAATTTGAGGAGAATCAGGCACCGCACGCCTAGCTTGCCGGACCACATTTATCTCCTCTCTTGCTATTTCGCTTTCTATACCTTTTCATGATTTCTTCGAGGCGTTACGCATCATACTCGTGTTTGGCCGAAAGGCCGTATTTATTCCCTCTTCGTCAATCGTCTCATATTATATTTGTTTGTGGAGTCGCAATGGCCCAGTGGTTAGGGCAGCGGACTCGCGGTCATAGGATCGCGGTTTTGATTCCCAGACCGGGCGTTGTGAGTGTTTATTGAGCGAAAACACCTAAAGCTCCACGAGGCTCCGGCAGGGGATGGTGGTGATCTCTGCTGTACTCTTTCTCTCACTCTTACTTCCTGTTTCTGTTGTACTTGTATTTCAAAGGGCCGGCCTTGTCACTCTCTGTGTCACGCTGAATATCCCCGAGAACTACGTTAAGGCTACACGTGTCTGTGGAGTGCTCAGCCACTTATACGTTAATTTCACGAGCAGGCTGTTCCGTTGATTCGGATCAACCGGAACCCTCGTCGTCGTAACCGACGGAGTGCTTCCATCCATTATATTTGTTTACTTTCGTACGTCTCCCTCGTATAGTCTTGTTTGCTCGAGGCCCAATTCTCCTCAAATTTTGCGGGTGCCACCGATTTCATTTTTTGTGAGTTTAACGAATCATTTAAATGACTTATATAGCAGAGTAGTTTTATGATTTGGCAGGGTATTTAATTTCGACATAGCTTTAACCGTTTCTTAATCCATTAAAAAGTTGAGCTTCTAAAATATTGTCTGATAAACATGTAAGTTGAGTTGACCTCATCTAGAGAAGCTTGTAAGCTGTTTGTAGTATATGCATCATTAATGTACTGCTTCGTTTCCTTAGTATAAGTAAATATTATAGTATCAACGAATGAAAGCTTTTATGCGACACTTTTATAATACAGTAGACCAATAAGATGCACGATTATATTAGTATCTATTACAGTAACAGAGGCGCAATAGCCCAGTGGTTAGGGCAGCGGACTCGCGGTCATAGGATCGCGGTTTCGATTCCCAGACCGGGCGTTGTGAGTGTTTATTGAGCGAAAACACCTAAAGCTCTACGAGGCTCCGGCAGGGATGGTGGTGATCCCTGCTGTAATCTTTCACCACAACTTTCTCTCACTCTTACTTCCTGTTTCTGTTGTACCTGTATTTCAAAGGGCCGGCCTTGTCACTCTCTGTGTCACGCTGAATATCCCCGAGAACTACTTTAAGTGTACACGTGTCTGTGGAGTGCTCAGCCACTTACACGTTAATTTCACGAGCAGGCTGTTCCGTTGATTCGGATCAACGGAACCCTCGTCGTCGTAACCGACGGAGTGCTTCCCATTACAGTAACATTGCTTAGATAATTCTGTAACATTTACATCACTACCACAATTAATAATATTACCGCCACTCTTATTAATATCACTGCAACCATTTCTCTCACAGCATTGATAAATAATTGTAACATTTATCCACAATATCTATGTTCGGTAAAATATTGACCAGTGTTGCTGTGATTCTATGTATTAATTTTGAAAACACAGCCGAATATTTCAGTTTGTTTTTATTTTATTGCCTGTTCTTTGTTCAGTGTCTGTTGATGTTCATTCTGGTTGTTTCTAACATCAATGCGGTGAGCACTTCATGATGTGAAAGCATTTATAACAAATTTGAAGTAACATTGAACTGTGTATAATACCCTTTCATTATGTAGCTTCATATTAGTGGCTTTGCTACTGAATAACGCTGCGCAGTGTTCTTGAGCTGTTGAATCTTTAGGAGAAAAGCGGCTGTCTTTATATGCATTGTTGGTGATGGCTGCAACTCACGTAGTAAGTAGTCTATATACTTCTTAAGGCGGCTAGCTGGCAGAAACGTTAGCACGCCGGGCGACCTGCGTAGCCGTATTTCGTCTGTCGTTACGTTCCGAGTTCAAATTCCGCCGAGGTCGACTTTGCCTTTCATCCTTTCGGGGTCGATAAATTAAGTACCAGTTACGCACTGGAGGTCGTTGTAATCGACTTAATCCCTTTGTCTGTCCTTGTTTGTCCCCTCTATGTTTAGCCCCTTGTGGGCAATAAAGAAATATATATATACTTCTTAAAATGCATAAAATTCATAATTTGAGATATATTTTTATATTTCAAGACAATGCGATGCTGTACACGTCTGGCTATTAGGAAGTGGCTTTCATCCTCTCACCGCCCAAGAACACATCATCAAATGGACATTTTCTTTTCTTTTTTTTTTAAATTATTTTATAAGCACGAGATCAACCTACGCGTCTAGATTTTACTTCTTTGAGAGACTGACTTCATGTCGGGGAAAACTCTTAAGCAATTTGCTAGTAGATTAACTGAACGTAATTACTATACTGGCTTTGAGGAGAGGGAGAAAAGGACTCGGTATACATTCTCTTGCTCATTAAAATCAATACGTATGTGTGTTTGTATGTGTGTGCGTGTGTGTATGTTAAGATAAAGCTAAAAATTTTAGGCAACACTTTATGACTTCGACAAATGTAGATAGCAACGAATACTAGTATCTCTTCCTGCGGACAGAGATTAATGGGGAATGACTTGCTTGACCTGGTTTCGAATCTCGATTATCATAAATACATGGATATTTCTTTATAATTCTGAGTGTCAAGTCTCGGCTGCAAAAGATTAAGCTTACTTTAATACAAATCTATAATTACCCATTCACGCTATATTTTACACCATTAATTATCTATCTATCTATCTATCTATCTATCTATCTATCTATCTATCTATCTATCTATCTATCTATCTATCTATCTATCTATCTATCTTTCTGTCTATCTATCTATCTATCTATCTATCAATCTATCTATCTATCTATCTATCTATCTATCTATCTATCTATCTATCTATCTATCTATCTATCTATCTATCTATCTGTTAATCTATCTATCTATTAATCTATTTATCTATTAATCTATCTATCTATTTATCTATCTATCTATCTATCTATCTGTTTGTCTGCATAATTATGTCGGAATAGAGTTTTTATTTAGCACTAATGGTAAAATAAGTATTGATTTATTACGTGTTTCCCCACTTTCTTTGCTGATTACTTTATAAAATAATGGTTAAATTTTTATTGGCTTTACCTCTTTATAATGGTTTCAGATACGAGATGCTGTATGAATTCGAAAAGGGTCTTCAGCAATAGGATTAGGAAGAAATATTCCTTCTGTCTGTGAAAATAAAACCTTAAGTGTTCGGACACTCCAAGGATCGCTTGGTCAGTTTCACACAGTAGATTTTTCGTTCGCAGATTCCTCCAGTCTAGACAACCAAATATGTTGAATATTGAGCTCGAAAAATTCTTGTGGAAGAATACCCAAAGCAAATAGCCCTAGAATTTGCATTGAAACTCAGTTAAAGTAGGAAAAGTGTCCAAACTTGTCCAGTTGGCCCTTACCGTCTGTCTGCTTCTCAGTATTATCAAAGGTTTGCTCTCTGCTTGTGATTAAAGAGGAGACTTGAAAATAAAATTTTCGTAAGCAAAATCATCAAAATGAGGAAATGTGGATTTTGTAATGATTAGCAACACACGAAAAGAGATAGTATATACTAAACATATGTACATAGTACGTGTGTTTGGGCATGTGAGTTTATGATTATGCCGGTTAATTTAACTGATTATTTTTTTTCGTTATATCTCGTAAACTAGCACTTCGGTAAATTAAGTTAGCTAAATGTATACCAGGCAGAAATAAATGCTAGAATCGATATAATCCTTTACATATTTCTGTGTTTATAACTTCGAAGTTGTTTGTATTACCATGACAGCAGTCCAATATCTGAAAACACTAAAAGAATTACAGAAGATGTAATGTATTTGTTATATTATGTCTATGATGCGTTCAATGTACAAGAATGATGGTCATCGGGATAATGATTCTAGTAACAGAGACTATCACATTGGTAGTAAAGACTATTTTCAGTACAAAAATACAGAAGATATTCTCTTTTATTGTAGCTATTAAAATATATTGATGTGTATGAATCATTGTGTTTGAGGTTCAATAAAGATAGCATGTGATAAAATTAACACTTTAACACAAAGTTAAGTCAATTGGGTATGTGTATATACATATACATATATTATATATATATATGAATACATATATATGTATATGCATATATACATATATATGTATGTATATATATATATATATATACATACACATATATACATATATATGCATGCACATATACATATATATATATAAATACATACATATATATACATATATACATATATATATATACATATATACATACATATATACATACATATATATATATATATATATATATTTGTGTGTGTGTGTGTGTATGTGTATATATATATAGGTTATAAGAGGTAATGGTGCCAAGAAGACCCAATGGTGTCTGGTAATGCTGAGGAAGTGCCATGGACAGACTATAGTTAGGCTCCAGGTACGGTGATTATGCGAATGAGGAGTCCAACATAGGTCATATATCCGCATGCGTATATATGAAAAAAATTAACAGAATGCGATAAAAATCCAAGGCTGTGAAAGATTTCAGAACATTTATAAATAGGTCTTACAGCTGTTTCCAGGATATTTTATGTAGCCTTTCATCGGAGACGGTGTGAGATGATGGTTAAACAATAGTTATTCTAGATAAGATACGAAATAGAGAGTGAAGTGGAGGAATTAAATTAGACGTGAAATATGCAGGGATATTGTATCTGCAGTTCCATTATATAGGCAGAATGGTATACATATAAGATTCCTGTACCTTGTGAGTAAGTTCCAAAAGTATTTAAAATTGGTCATTCCAAGCATAGAGTTTGTAGACGGTGTTATTGAATCGAGTGTTCCCTCGATTCAATATGTTTAATATAATGGCACCGGGAATGAAGAGGGATAATTACATTGTAAATTCTACAGCGCTGAGGACGCTTAGATCAGAAATTGTGAAAATTAAAGGTGTCTATTTACTTCCTGCATGTCTGTGAATATATATATATATATATATATATATATGTGTGTGTGTGTGTGTGTGTGTGTGTGTGTGTGTGTGTGTGTGTGTGTGCGTATGTGTGTGTGTGCGTATGTGTGTGTGTGTGTGCGTATGTGTGTATTATAGTTAAAATTTAGACAGATTTTAATATATGCAAAAGCGAACTCAATTACACATACATATACAGGGATATATGTATATATACGTGTGTGTGTGTGTGTCTGTATGTCTGTATATGTGTATCTATGTATACGTAAATGTAAAATACGGCTATGTCTAGCAGACGTGTATCTCTAACTGAGGATGACTAAAATGCGGTCGAAATCACATGATCTGTGATTTTTCAAGTTAGAATAGTAGGAAGTTTTCTACTAGATTACAGTATAGATCGAGTGCAACGCGTAGTGAATAATTTGCTGGAGGTGGTGTCCTTCTAGGGTTGAAGTAGCAGTATCGTCGTTCTTACAGAACAGCCATGTTTAAGGTGGCGATAAACATTACTTCACAGTATAAATACTGATTTCGTTTCTAAAAGAGATTTTCTGAACGTGCAAATTTTCTATATACTTCCGTGCAAGTTTTCTATATATGACTCCAATGAAGGATTACTGTCGGATATTTATTTTTCAATCACTACAATTGTTTCTATGCAAGGTAGTTCCCTAGGCCAATGCTCCTTCAGCAACAGCACATCTTGATAAACTCAGTGGCTAATACTAAATTCAGGCTAGGACAGACAGACAGACGGAGAGGATATTCTTGACGCCGAGAATTTGAACTTGAGAGAAACGCAGCTAGGTCTCATAGTGTAGGAAAACAGTTGTATAATCAAGTACCTGCATGCCTGAAGAACTACGTTGCGTAGAAACAAGTGTAGTCATTGAAAAATATATGTCCGACAGTAATCCTTCGTGACTCCCAATATTTTCAATTATCTACTCACACGACAGATGGCCAAACGCAAGTTGGAAGTACGTATAATTCTACTACTGGAGGGCCCAGGGTTAGATCTGAAGGTGGAAAAACTTTATACTGCACTCTACTACGTTCTTAACAGAATATAACTTCACTGTATATATATACACTTAGATGCATAGGTAGGTTTCGGCCACATTGGCCCAGGCCATAGCTAACTTAATAGCACCGCCTGGAAAAGCCATTTAGTAATGTATTTTTGTATATTTATTTTTAGGCACCATTGCTCATTCGATTAAGGAGTTGTTGTTTGCAGCAGTATATACGGGTGTACGTGGTTTATCTGAAATTTGTTGGGGAACTTCACCCAGGAAGTTTTTGAAGGTTATGAAATCTTTTTTCCTTCTTTATATGTTTTGGAATGATGTTACAAGGAGCAGGTCCGATTGAGGAGAAGTAGATCTGTCTTAGTGTTGTGATGTCCTGAGAGCACGATTACTCTAGAGGACGCATGTCACAGGGACCAAGCCTTGGGTCAATCTTAAAAGTGATCCCGGTGACATTTGGATAATACTGTCGGAAGAATTTCCGCATCGTACAAATAATAAAGCGCTCTCGGCGGCGCTGGAAAGAATACAGATTGAGATTCGCGAGTCGATACCAGTAATTATGACCAGACATGTCATATATAAATAAGTGTGTGTGTGTGTGTATGTGTGTGTCCGCTCGCACACGCATTACAAATTACTTTCATAAACACGAAGTTACAAATTAATTATGGACGGCCATGGATGATTGAGTCGTGATAAAATAATTCTTCTTTTTATCGATCCACAATAGATGAAAGATAAATCTGACTCTGCTGAGAGTTTGAGTTTGAAGATATGGGATGAGAAGACGATTTGTCTAACTCAATGCTGTTCTTGCTATTCCACCGCCTTCTATATAAACAAAATCACTAACGTGTAAACAATAAGTGGGTTGATCAATAAACAAGAGATCAGTATGTAAAGTCATTTCCATAGCTTAATTGGTCTCTTTGATTTAGTTGGCTTTGATTTTTCTGTTGGTATTTTCGCAGAGTATCCTAATTTATAACATCGTTTAAACATCTCTTTTTGCTTTTATTTACATCCTTTCTCTGGCCTTCAGCCAAGGACAGAAGTGGGGCATTTTGATAACATTAAGTTTGCATTTAGCGAATGTCTGGGTCACCTATTTTGACAAAAATGGAAGTAACTCAAGACAGGTTTTGCAATGATATATGCAAATATTAGAACAGTCAACATATGTGTGTATATATATATATATATATATATATATATATTATATATATATATATATATATATATATATATATATGCACGCGCGTGTGTAATTATATACACAGACACAGCCAGACACACACATACACACATATGTATGTGCGGGAGTGGTGGTCTGTGGTTTTGTGTATGAGATCAGTCCTTCCTATGAACAGTATTCTATAAAAATTTAGCAAGAAAATCATAGTTTGCCAGCTACACAATATATCTTTAATAATACTCCCATAATTGTAAGAGAACCACTGTCATCTTAGGTATTTAAATATTTCACTATTTGATACATTCGGTTGGTATTTTGTCACGATATTACTCCTTCGTTGCATTCAGAAGGATAACATTGCAAATGTGATGAAGCATTCGTTGTTTCAATGTTGAAGTTATTGTCAAGTGTACTGTTAAAATAACCACACTTAAAAGTTGTTATTCCTTTATAAAGTTAGATCGGTATATTGTTTCTGTCATGGGGGAACTCTTAGACATGGACAAATTTTGGATTAGATCATATCCGGTTTACACAATGTGGCACACCTCGATTTCAACGACACAAACACACGCACACACACAAATACACACACACACACACACATACACACAAACACACAAGTGCGCGCACGCACACACACACACACACACACACACCCGCACACACACACAAAGACACTTTTTTTTATCCATAGAGTATATTGGCCAGGATACTGGGGTAGGTGGCCAGGTCTTTACCCCAGGCCAGAGCCGTTTAGCCAGCATACTTACCATATGCCGTTGCCACCCCCAACACCACGGTGAGGAGAACGGGCTTTGGAATGCAGTATCATCGATCTGTTTAACAGGTGCTTCTGGTGACCACAAAATCTAAAAGAGCTGAAAATATTTGAAGTAAATATAAACGTTGCATTCTTCTGTAGAGTCTTTCTTATTGACTTCACATTCGTTTAACGTTACCAATATAAAAAAAATATGGATGGAATGCATTTTCTCAATAATAATTTTACAGATAAGAACAAACTAACAAAAATATGCTTTGTTTTCTGCGATATTTTATGTTTATTTATTTTTTCATAATTTTTTCCTATCATTTTATTCTTCATAGTTGAAAAGAAATCATTCATAAGCGCTTTTGTGTGTTTTGCAGATTATTCAGGTTCTTTGCCGTAAAGGTAATATCATTTAGCTTGGAGAATAGTTAACATTCCACGCAGCATATATGCAGGATGCTGTTGAAAATGCATCGGATAAACTGATTATGTAAAAGGAAATTAACAGTAAAAAGAAACGCAAAATGACACGCACACACACACATATATATACATGCGGATACAGTGTATATTTTTGTGTATATGCTGGTGTCTATATGTATGTATATTAGTGTATGTTATAGTATAATGTGTAAATTTGTGACTGTGCTTATCCATGTATGTTTTCATATCTATCTATCTATCTATCTATCTATCTATCTATCTATCTATCTATCTATCTATCTATCTATCTATCTATTTATTTATCTATCTATCTGTCTGTCTATATGCACATACACACTTTTATATTCATATATATATGTATATATATGTATATATATACATGTATATGTATGAATGTGTATGTATGTATGTATGTATGTATGTATGTATGCATATATGTGCGCGTGTGAGTGCGTATGTATTTCGAGAGCATATTTTCTCATGTGTTCAGAGAAGTTTTAAACTCAATTTTAAATAAATTATGTGATGTGATTGAACTAAATAATTGGTAATTATTTCCTTAACATTCGTGAAAATCTATGCTTGTTACAATCATTTTCTATCTCAACAAAGATTTCTATATTGAAAGGCAGGTATTCTTGCAGTAATTCAATGCGAACAAACACAGGAAGCTATGTCTAGTCTACACTGTAAGTTTCAAACTTATGAGGGAAGTTCCTCGAAATAGTCATATATATATATATAATGGCCCAGTGGTTAGGGCAGCAGAATCGCGGTCATAGGATCGCGGTTTCGATTCCCAGACCGGGCGTTGTGAGTGTTTATTGAGCGAAAACACCTAAAGCTCCACGAGGCTCCGGCAGGGGATGGTGGTGATCCCTGCTCTACTGTGGGTTCGATTCCCATAACTGGCGTTGCGTGGTGTTCTTGAGCAAATCACTTCATTTCACGTTGCTCTGCGATCATTTCGATATTTGACATGTTGCACCTGTTGCATCTGTACAGGTAATGTCGATCAGATAGAGGGAGTGAGCTTGTGTGTATACAAACATTTGATCACTATAAACAAATCACCTGTATGGTTGTTCAGTAAGAAATTGTCGAACCCTGATACGTAGTCTAGCGACGGGAGAATCCTTTATATATATATAAACCATACAGTCCATGTGTGCGTGCGTATGTATGTATGTGTGTATGTACGTACTATGTGTGTGTCAGCTGTCTATCAAGGTATATATGCATATATATGTAAGTAAATTCGTTCTCGAGTCATGTAAACTCATAAGGCCGGTTTCCCGGTTTCTCTGGCGTATATATTCCTCACCTGGACGGAACGCCGGTCCGTCGCTGAAAGAACAGAAGCAAAGAGAAATGAAGTGTTTTGTTAAAGACACCCGGTCCAGGAATCAAGACCACAACCTTATTTCTTTATTGCCCACAAGGGGCTAAACATAGGGGAGACAAACAAGGATTAAGTCGATTACATCGACCCCAGTGCGTAACTGGTACTTAATCTATCGACCCCGAAAGGATGAAAGGCAAAGTCTACCTCGGTGGAATTTGAACTCAGAACATAACGGCAGAAGAAATAAGCATTTTGCCCGGCGTGCTAACGTTTCTGCCAGCTCGCCGCCTTATCAAGTCCACAATCTTAAGATAATGAAT
The DNA here is from genome assembly GCF_006345805.1 of Octopus sinensis. Lineage (NCBI taxonomy): Eukaryota > Metazoa > Mollusca > Cephalopoda > Octopoda > Octopodidae > Octopus > Octopus sinensis. The sequence goes on along the minus strand of NC_043001.1, from coordinate 113,935,250 downwards.
CCCACACCTTAACCACTAATCCACGCGCCTCCACATTCTGCTCCAGTATGGACACAGTCACATGATGGAACGAGTAAAAGAATAAAAATATTATGTATGTAATATTTTGGACTAATGAGTTTATGTCAATTAGTGTGCTGATATATTGAGTAAAGCACTGGCACAGTTTGGGCTACCTGGTGTCATCTGCAATTGGGGTTTATTTTCGTTGGATCTACTTCAGGAATTCCGCAGTGTTAGTTAATAATTGATTAAGTAGACAGAAGATGAAATTGGTATAACTCTTTATTTTGTACGACGATCGTTTCGAGTCATCCTGCGATTGTCTTTTATGGATGAGATGCTGTGCGTCATATTGTGTCGCATGAATCTTGCAGTCTGGATCACATCAGGTGAATTCATGCATAAAGTGATGTCTCACTAAAGATCATGCGTTTGGGCAGTCATGTAACTCGATCGCTTCAGTTAGTGCATGAGGCATTGCAACGATTGTCCTTATTATTAAATATTCATAACAAATAATGCATCAAATACTTTTTGCATTTTACTCTCTCCTTTTACTTATACCATCATCAGAATCATCGTCACAAGTATAGCACCTTGTATGTGCCATGTAATATCTGCTTCACCTACCCACCAATTTTCTGCCAACGGCATGAGTGTTGATCAGGGATTTTGAATGCTTGAATAGTAAATAAAAATAAGGAATGAAGAGAAGAAGAAGAAGAAGAAGAAGAAGAAGAAGAAGAAGAAGAAGAAGAAGAAAATAGGAAGAAGAAGAAGAAGAAGAAGAAGAAGGAGAGGAGGGAGAAAGAGGAGAAGAATAAGGAGGAGAAGGAGGAGGACTATGAAGAAGGAGGAGGAGGAGGAGAAGGAGGAGGAGAAGAAGAAGAAGAAGAAGAAGAAGTAGAAGAAGAATAGGAAGAAGAAGAAGAATAAGAAGAAGGAGCAGGAGGGAGAAAGAGGAGAAGAATAAGGAGGAGAAGGAGGAGGACTATGAAGAAGGAGGTGGAAGAGAAGGAGGAGAAGAAGAAGAAGAAGAATAGGAAGAAGGAAGAGGAGGGAGGAAGAGGAGAAGGAGGAGGACTATGAAGAAGGAGGAGGAGGAGGAGAAGGAGGAGGAGAAGAAGAAGAGGAAGAAGAAGAAGAAGAAGAAGAAGAAGAAGAAGAAGAAGAAGAAGAAGAAGAAGAAGAATCAGCGGGATGTGAAGGAGCATTTCTAACCAGAACACAAGGTTTTGTGTTGCTTCCTACCAATGTTTTGCCATCCATTGCATTTCCTGACATAAAATTTTTCCATTAGTCAGGATATAAAGCAACTGAGTTTGTTTGCTAAGAACAGATTTTCGTTCATAACGAAACAAAAAACATCGTTGTGAGATTTGCAAAAAAAAAAAAAAAAAAATATCCAAAAATAAAGAAAAATAGTATTTTTGGAGATATTTTGCATTATTCCCGTTCAATACATGTATTTTGATGGTGATTGAAGAGTGAATATTTGTCCCAAATGACGCTAACATATTATTCATACGTCGTTATTCTTTCGCTTTAAAGAGACTTCGTATGCTTAACGCTTTGTATGTTTAGCTATCTAGAAGTTACTCATTCGAAACAGTTTACTGTTTTGACTAAAAGTTTATTATTTGTTTATTGATCAGATGCTCCCTCTTCGTGAAAACAGAATATTTCTTTTTTAGAATTATCATCATTTGCTAACTTGTATTTCTTATTTTATTTTCATTTTCGTTCTGTTGTCGTTGCTGTTATTACTATCATTATTATTATTAAGGCGGTGAGCTGGCAGAATCGTCAGCACGCCGGGCGAAATGTTTGGCAGTGTTTCGTCCGTCTTCACATTTCTGAGTTCATATATCACTGAGGTCGACTCAACTTTTCATAATTGCTGGAGTTAATACAAGTACCAGTGAGCACTGGGATCGATTTAAATGACAACACACCACCCCCAAGATTTCTGATCTTGTACCTACAATAGAACGCATTATTATCATTATCTTCATTATTCAGTAGTTTTATCTTTATAGCGTGCTTTCACTTCACTACCGAGCGCAGCTCTGTGTGCCTTGGGTATGTGCTGTGATTTGTTGTGATGCTCTGATGGTTAAGTGTTCTGCGTAGGATGTGTGCAGTGCCTAGTAGTGCAATTTTCTGTATGTTATATGTGTTTGTAAGTCCTGGTGTTTTTGTTATGTATTTGTTATTATTATTATTATATTATTATTATTATTATTATTATTATTATTATTATTATTATTATTAAGGCGGTGAGCTGGCAGAATCGTCAGCACGCCGGGCGAAATGTTTGGCAGTGTTTCGTCCGTCTTCACATTCTGAGTTCATGTATCACTGAGGTTGACTCAACTTTTCATAATTGCTGGAGTTAATACAAGTACCAGTGAGCACTGGGATCGATTTAAATGACAACACCCCACCCGCAAGATTTCTGATCTTGTACCTACAATAGAACGCATTATTATTATTATTATTATTATTATTATTATTATTATTATTATTATTATTATTATTATCATTATTATTATTATTATTATTGAGTGAGAGAGCTGTGCATGCCATCAAAGTGACACTGGGGTAAAATATACGAAGCCCAATATACACATCATGACTACCCGTCTGATAAAGGTACACCAGGCACATGCATCACAACCATATGTGCGCGACATGGTGATCTCATATCAAGATAAACAGCACATGACCTTGCAGGTGGGGCCCAGTTAGAATTTTCTTCAGGTTGAGTAACCCATCCCGCTCAAAAGGTCCCTGAATAAGGGTTGTTTAAGGATGTTGAAAGAACCACCCATGTTTCCAGAAGTGAATTATTCAAGCCCCAAAGAATCCCTCTCAACACATGGCTATGATGCTCCCCCACTACTTCTGCTCGTGATCAGAGATGCACATATCATCAGCCACTAAGGGACATGCTCAACTGGTTAAGGTCAAACAACTGACAAGCAAATCTGTGGTATTGAGCAGAATATTTGCTGCAGCCCATCTTTTATACCAAGACGAAACAATGTACATGATAACACTTCCAATCAGTTAAGATCAGAAGCCATGGGAGCCACTGCCTGGTACTGCATCAGGGCATTTTATTATTATTATTATTATTATTATTATTATTATTATTATTATTATTATTATTATTATTATTATTTTTCTCATTATTATTATTATTATTTTTATTATTATTATTATTATTATTATTATTATTAGTAGTAGTAGTAGTAGTAGTAGTAGTAGTAGTAGTAGTAGTAGTAGTAGTGTAGTAGTTCTAGTATTTTTTCCTGTTTCATGCAACCATATAATTGAGACATACGAAATTTAGAGTCCTTCTGTTAATAATTTCTCCTAACGTCCTTTCTACTCAAATCTCTTCTGCATCTGTGGCCGGATGCAGAAGAGTTTTGAGTGTAAAAGACGTAGATGGCTTGATCTATTATCGTACTTGGTTTAGGTTATATTTTGTCGAATCTAGAAGGATGAATGCCACAGTCAGTGTGAAGGGTGTAACTAAATAATGTAAGCCATTTCCACCAATCCACTGGCCTTGAAATTGTAAAAATTACCGATTCGGACATGAAAACTAGATCAAATATTAGTGGACGTGATATATTGATAGTTTATGAAAATTCTTTCAAATTTTTTCACAAGTCCAAAAATGTTAGTGAAGCGGTGGGCAAGTTAACTCATTGAATCCGATACCCGGCAGGTTCTTTATGTTCTCGACCCAAAAGGATAAATATCAAATTCGACCTCAGTGAAATTTGAGCGTAAAGGGTAAAAAGCCGAACGAAATGCAGCTAATCATTTTCTGCGATGCTCTAATGATTCTGCCAAATCAGTGCAATTTATAATAATTGCCTGTAACTATGCAACAATCTATTTTTTAGACTGAATATGACAGACCGGAACTAGATCCAGCATTTGTTAACAGTTATTTTATTAATGTACCACCCACGAACACCTCAAGATATAATAATTTCATAAATCAATATTTATCATTCGTAAGAGTGATAAGCTGGCAAAATCGTTAGCACACCGGGCAAAATGCTTAGCGTAACTTTCAACACACTGATTTGATCCTCACTCATCCAAAACACCTTATACCTAATACACAGTTAGTTCTAAACGATATTTTTCAATGGATGCGTGACAGCCAAATCTTTTTTTTACAAATAGAGCAAAGAAACACTCACTGAACATTCGTTGTGTTCCGTGCTGTCACGACATGAATGACACATGACCAAAACCATCGAAACTACTGCCTCATGACGGCTCCACACACGCCATTGCTAAACCTGCTTTGAGAAAAAAACTGTGCTAGGCGTGACTAGTGTCTTCTCCTATAGCCTCGGGCCGACGAAAGCCTTGTGAATGGATCTGGTAGACAGAAAATGAAAGAAGTCCGTCGAATAATTATATGTGTGAGTGTGAGAATGTGTGTGTGTGTGTGTGTGTGTGTGTCTGTGTGTATTTGTGTGTGTTTGTCCTCCCACCATCGCTTGACAACCGATGTTGGTGTGTTTATGTCCCCGTATTCTAGCGCTTCGGCAAAGGAGAACCGATAGAATAAGTACTAGGCTTACAACGAATAAATCTTGGAGTCGGTATGTTCAACTAAAACCCTTTAAAGTGATGCTCCAGCATGGCCATAGTCAAATGATTAAAACAAGTAAAAGAATAAAAGAGTAAACGAATTCTTATTTCGAGCCAAGAAATTCTAGTTGAAAAGCACAAATGAGATCCATATCTATTTCTTTACAACTCACAAGGGGGCTAAACACAGAGGGGACAAACAAGGACAGACAAACGGATTAAGTCGGTTATATCAACGCCAGTGCGTAACTGGTACTTAATTTATCGACCCCGAAAGGATGAAAGGCAAAGTCGACCTCGGCGGAATTTGAACTCAGAGCGTAACGACAGACGAAATACGGCTACGCATTTCGCCCGGCGTGCTAACGTCTCTGCCAGCTCACCGCCTTTTCTGAGATCCATATCAGCTCAAACACACTCAAACATTTGAGATCGCATATAAAAGTCGCCATTAGTCTTCTCAACAGAGACTAAGTGAACGATACACTTCAGCAATCTATCAACAATTAATTTCATAGACACCGCTGTTTATTCTCTACGACTTTGTTATAAGCTGTTAAAACAGCCTCAGCTCCAGTGATCACCCCACCTATCTATCATGACCTCACTAAAATTCTTCTCCAAGTCATCATTCCCGGAGCTGCAACCATTTGATACCATCTGCCAGACAATTATAATATTCTACGAACATTGCCCAACAAAACTTAAAACTGAAGTACAACTACAAAAAAATCTCATTAGTCTAGGTTAATCAGCAAATGCTATCACACACTGGCCCTTCCCTTCTCGGTATCTTAAAAAAAGAAACTTCCAGTGATAATAAAAAAGAGAAACTAAACGGTAAATGATGTAAGGCGGCGAGCGGACAGAAATGTTAACACGCCGGGTGAAACGCTCAACGGTATTTCGTCTGCCGTTACGTTCTGAGTTCAAATTCCGCCGAGGTCCACTTTCATCCTTTCGGGGTCGATTAAATAAGTACCAGCTACGCTCTGGGGTCAATATAATCGACTTAATCTGTTTGTCTGTCCTTGTTTGTCCTCTCTCCGTTTAGCCCCCTTGTGGGTAGTAAAGAAATAGGTAAATGATGTTTATTTCAGCATTTAAAGAATTAGTGTCAGCTTTAAGTAAACAATTCACTGTATCTGAGGATGTGAAAAATAATAAAGCGTATCTAGTAGTGAATATCACTATACATTTGCTATGCATTAACGATAATTCAAACGTAAAATTTTATATCAATCTTTATCTAACAACAAAGTTTCCAGTGCACCACCACCACCACCACCACCACCACCACCACCACCACCACCATCACCACCACCACCACCACCACCACCACCACCCCACCATCATCATCATCATCATCATCATCATCATTATCATAATCATCATCATCAAATTGTTTTTATGTTTAATTCTGTCTTTCACTGCATCACCGAACGCAGTTTTGCTCGCCTTGAGTATGTGCAGTGCTTTGTTTGGCTTCGTCAATTTTAACGTACTGAAATACCTTACGCAACAAGTGTGCAAATGCCTCGCAGTGCTATGCTTCCTGTCTTAGACATATTTCTAAATCCTAGGACTGTTCTTATGTATATATATATATATGCTTTTGTTAAGTCAGAAACGACTATCATCCTCATCATCAACATCAACATCATCATCATTTTATTCATCATTATCATTATTATTACTACTTACATTTAAGAAGTTTGGGAAACAGTTTAGCTACTGGCAGTCTAGAAATATTTGATACATTTCTATCGCAAAGACATATGCTTCTGAAATAAGGCCCACTTATAACAAATATGTCTTGTCACTTCACATTCTTATGGATATATACGATACCAAGGTTACACGTTAATACTTCGGTCTTTCAGTCAGTTTATGCATATGTGAAAAGGTCTACGTATCTTGTCACTCAGTAAATGTATTTAGTTTAATAATATCAATATATAATATTCAAATTTCATAACATCTAGTTATATATTCTGTTTCTTTTGTAATGTTAGCACGTAAGAAGATATCAATCTCAGAAAATTTCAGCTAACTAAATTATTCGGGTTTCCAATATTCAGTACTGCTAAGGCGACGAGAAGGCAGTATCATTTTATTGCAGGACAAAATATTTAGTGACATTTCGTCTGTTCTGAGTTCAAATTTGCCCGTGGTCGCCATTGACTTTCATCGTTTCGGGATCGATAAAGTAAGTAGTATTTGAACACTGGGGTCGTTGTAATTTGACTTACCTATCGTCTGAAACTGCTGGCCTTGTGTCAAAATTTGAAATCATTATTTATTTATAGGAAGCATTGGCATTTCTCAATAGATTCTCAGAGATCAGTAAAGGAAAACATGAGCTCTTCAACTACCAGTCAATGAATTGGTGTTTGAGATAGAATCAGATAAATAAAGGAGACGCTCAGAATTGTTTGTCATTTCTATGAAGTTGGTCATGACACTCGACTCATAGTCTATATTCTGGATGAAAATTTGGACCGCTTCTTTACAACAGCGTAAACTCCATCAAAGGTAGCCAACGATTTTGTTCAAACAGCGTGTAAACTCTGCACGCGTTCGCTGCGTTTACAACTAACTAGCGAAATGAAAGTTGAAATCAACTGGTATTTAACACACATCGTTATATCTCTACAATTAAATTAATTACATCGAAAAGAAGGTGTTTTCTTTCCATTGACCTGGAAGTAATGATGTCAATAGACAAGTGTCCAATTTCCATTCGGTTTTGACTCTGAACTGCATCATATAACATCCAGATGGTGGTGAGTCAGCCGCGCTAACCAGATCACAGCTCATTTCCTTCTGGTCCCACTTGCTCTATAACTAATATGAGGTTCTGAATTGAAATTTGGCATCAATATTCACTTACTTTTGACTTCCAAATAACATCATTATCACGAAAGAACACAATGTAGTAATATGCACTGTGTGTTTTGTTAGGTTGTTTAAGTGTTCAACAGGAGTTCATTTGTGAGTTTTGGTCATCGGTAGAATTACTGTTCTTAGTTATAACTAGATAGTTGAATCTAGTTTTGCTATGCGACTGGATCTTCTAATGCTGTCTCAACAACTAATGGCTAATTGTATTTAAATGTCATACTACATCGCTATCACTTCTATTGCTCCAATACGTTTACATATAGACATACGCATATACAGATACCTATACTCACATATCCACACAAGCATTTACAAACATATATACGCTTGTGCATGTGTATACATGTATACATATATATATATGTGCATATCATTCACACTTCTTTTGTATACATATAGAAATACATGAGTCTACATATACATACATATATGTGCGTATGTATGCAGTATGTATGTATGTAGGTATGTATGCATGTATGCATGTATGTATTTATGTGCACACATTTCAGCAATTTGCTAATTATATCCTCTAGCCTGCGCAGACATATCAATCATTTACACAGGACGAAATGTCTTCCAGCACACACAAACGTTAGTATTCTGCGCTTCTGCAAGGGGAGAAGGAAATTCGAAGAATGGGATGATGTATCAAAAGTGTTTCTCTGTTGCTAATTGTTCAGGTCTACATGGAATTGTGGGTTTTCATCAGGAATCTAAGCTAACGAAACACGCTTTCAATTATACGACACACTAAATATCTTCAACTTTAAACTCTACCGACGCTTCGTATGTATTTATAATTGTATTCGCCTGGAACATTGCAGGAGAATACAGTTAATTGTATATGAAGGGGAAAACTGGTGGTATGTAATGTAGCTATCATCTTATTTAAAGCTTCTCTGTATCATACTGATATAACCAAGTCGATTCAAAAGCCAGGCTTAAAATGTGCGAATGTGTATGCGTGTTTATCTTTTTACGCCTGAATTTCTGTATCTTGTATTCAAATAACTATTTTGTATTCATGGTTTCACATATTTAGTACAAATTAATTTTTTCTTCATAAAAACAATTAGCGTTTATGAGCCAACGAAATCGTTCCACATTCCAGATATTGCAACCAGATAAAAAGAATTACGTCGGTCGTAACTCCAATGTTTGTGAACACATGTTCGATCATTTAGTCCTACATAGTATAAACCTCCTATCTAATATAATGTAAAATCTTTAATTTTGTTGTTAATTTCATTAATGTAAACAACTTAATCAATAATTAACTTCTTTAGAATTGCATCTTCTATTTCTTACATTATTTTACATTTCTTCACGCTTTTTAGGATACGTTATTATAAATCTATCAGTGAATATTCCGTCACCACTTTGGCGAATACAATGAAGCCTACACTTCAATGATAAGTTCATAATGAAATTCAAAACTGATTTTATCCACCTCTCATGGTTGCTGAAATAACTGTTTGTAAAGCTAGAAGATTTCAGGAGATTACATTTTTATATTACATCGATACCACTGCATGAATTGTACATCTTATGGACATCGGAGAGATGAAGCACACCAGCGACATCGTTAGGATTTGAACTGAGAGCATCAAGAAGCGTTAAAATTGCTAGATATTTTCTCGGCCGCTTTATTTTTTCAGGTAGTTTTCTGCCTTTGCTCATATAAAAATAATTATACTAAAAATATAGAATTCATATATATATATATATATATATCATCCCATATATATTTCTAGTTAGCTTGTATTGGCAACGCTAATTTTATCATAATAGTTTAGAAGTGTCTGTTCCGCGTATCCTTGCAATGACCTCAATAGATTATATATAACCATTGAGTCCCCATACTGAAACAAATAATGAAACCTTCGATGTGTGTTGTTGTCTTCTTTTTTTTTTTATAAAAGTTTTAATTTCTAAATTTACGAATCAATTGTTTTTACGGTTACTAAAAGTGAATACAGGATGTTAATTCCTATTTTTTGGTTTAAGGTTGAAGCCGTCGCTGTAGACTCGAGTATTCCGATTGTACAAACATAGCACAAGCCCCTCTCTCTCTCTCTCTCTCTCTCTCTCTCTCTCTCTCTCTCTCTCTCTCTCTCTCTCTCTCACACACACACACTCTCTCTCTCTCTCTCTTTCTCTCTCTGTCTCAGACACATACTGCTCTCTATTTATAAATTGCTGACTGTCTCAGGCCCGAACTGTGAAGTTATTTTCTACGTTACAACTGATTCCTGTTGCCCCGGATTTCACATTAAAGATGTGTCACTACAAGAATCACTTCTATTCAAAAAATTATTTTGCTATCCAGTAGAAAGATATTCCTCCGGTGAAATTACACCACAAACTAACCAATACTTTTTGATGGTTAATTAGAAATACCAAACCCAATCATTTCATTATGCCACTCTTATCAGATGGTTTATCCTGTTTAGTTTTGTTCTATTTCTTTGTCTTTTTGGTTTTTTTCGTGATTTGTGTTTATTATATTCTTACCGTTTTTACATCTTTGCAAGATTCAAAATTAATCATTTATCATATCACGAGCAGTGTGCTTGAGAAGAGCAGTGAAACATTACTAATTAATCAGACTCTTGCATAACGAGCATCTAATTAAAGACTCTAAGCTTCCATGACTATTGCCGTTACTTAGTAAAGATATAGTAACTAGGAAATAGAAGAAAGGTTTACGAAGGATTAATAATTTATTATGAGAGCAATCTGTAAATTCTGTTCGGAAATCTTACACATTTTACTGACATTCCACAGATATTTTCAACAAGAGGTTTTTCTAAATTTTATGTAGGTTTAAATGTATTTTCACTTGGATGTTAAATCAGAAAAATAAAATTTGCCAGTAATGCTTATGATTTGTTGTAAATCGTAGTGTTTTAATAATAGAATTGGAAACATCTGAAGTGATTCTGAGATACTTCATCAAACGAGTGTAGAATATTAGCTCTTCAAAGCAACGGTTCTTAAACACGATTTTTGTTGTTGTTGTTGCTATTCCATACATTTTTTGGTTTTATTCAAATAACAACACTTGAAAATATTTTATTTATTTTCATTGAAAGAGCAACAGTGCAATTGTTCTCTGAATTTAACAGAACGGCTTTTGATGTTCACCATACCGTTCGATATAATTGCAAAATTTTATCAAGCGAATTAAAACCGTTCGGCGCAAAATAGCATTCCACCGTTGGTAAATATGATGAGCGGTTGCTTAAATAAATTAGCCAAAACATAATATGTGTGTGTTTGTGTGAGAGGTTATGAACATATATGTGTGTATGTGTATGGGTAGTATTGCAGGGGTTTGTAAATGCATGTGCTGTTTTGCTTGCAGTAAATGGTTGGGAGGGTGGGAATGGAGCGTTAGTAGAATAACGTTTACATTCCTAGATCTGTATGTGTAGGAAGTAGACGGTAATCCAATTAATCGAAATTGAAAAAAGAGAAGAAGCTCTAATTGTTCGTATCACCTTAATATACGTACAGACTAAGGTGGTGAGCTGCCAGAATCACTACCGCTCCGGGAAAAAGGCTTAGCGACATTTCGACCGTCGTTCTGATTTCAGGTGCCGACTTTGCCTTTCATACTCGCGAGGTAGAATGAAATAAACAAAAGCTGAGTATTGAGACCGATATAATCAACTTACACCCTGCCCCCCCAAAATTGCTAGATGTGTGCCAAAATTTCAAGCCAAAATGCGTGCAAACTACGGCAGCGAGCTGGTAGAATCGTTTGCACGCCAGGTAAAATACTTCGCGACATTTTGTCCATCTTTACCAGCTGGGTTCAAATTCTGCTGCGATCCACTTTGCCTTTCATCACTGGGGTTCGATAGAATAAGTGCCAGTCGATGAGATCGATTGAACTCCAACAAACCCACGAAATTGCTGTTCTTGTGTGTTATATCGCAAACGTACACAGTGGCTGTGTGAGCATCTCATCCTCGTCGCCACTGTAATATCGCACGTTCCGATGACCTCTACGCAGCTCCCGATGTCTAGACTTCTCCCTCTATATCAACGTATTGGGCTAGCCTACTTCATCGTCTGGGAGTGTCCACACAACATTGTGTCAAAATTTAAAACTAGTATATGTACAGAGCACATGGATCAATGTACTTAAATCTGTTGAATTTACATAATTGATACGAGATTGTAATTTCAGGTACATTACTCCAGTTTGCCACACATCTTCCAAGCAGCAGAAAAACTACTCACATAAATTAATACTAATTCATATTATCTTTTAACATTATCTTTACTTTCACTATTATCAGTCATTAGATTGCGGCCATGATTGGGCAACACCTTCCTCTCACATTCTACAGGAACATAAACAAACCAACACAGATTGTGAGGCGTTTTGGTGAAAGCCATACAAGCATTCCATAGATGCGTGTGTAAATACAAACATATTATAGAGAGAAGTGATAGAGAATTATAGACGTTTGAATATGTTTGCATGTTGTATACTTGTTATCCTCACACGTGCACACACACACACACACACACACACACACACATATATATATATATATATATATATATATATATATATCATAGTCACAAATGCACATACACCAACAGTTTATGTAATGAGTTTGCCGATGTACGTATCTAAGTTTGTTTACGTGAGGTGAACAAGAATTTCTATTTATCTGCCATGGATTGAACACAACTAAGACACAACTCGCTTCTAATATTAAGTTGTATGGAACACTCTCATATTCTGTAACCGCAAAATAAACAAAATCTCTGCGCATGCGCATGTATGTGTCTGCAGTGAGAGGGAGAGAAATAGAGATATGAACATATATATATATATATATATATATATATATATATGTAGATACGAATGAAAAGCATGTTTACTTAAAGCGATCTCAAATGTATATTTTGTAAATAGCTGGATATTCCTCCTTCAAACTATTATGCAGTCGTATGGCTCTTCAGGTAATTTGGAACTATTATTCCTACTTTAGTGAGTCTTTAAAAATTATGTTTTAAAAGATTTAGAATATAAAGAAAGAAAAGTAAACTTTATCCCTACATTACATAAAGAGCCACATTAGAATGAAACTAATAGTTGTAGTGCAAAAATAGAAAAGATAGCTATTAACATATATCTATTTACACGCAGAGACAAACATTTTTTTATATAAATATAAATATATATATAGAGAGAGAGACAAAGGTATATATTAATATAAGCAGTAAATATTTGGAGGTCTAAACACAAATGTAAATAAAAGTCAGCTATGTCGTTAAGTGTATTAAAACTTTTATCTGTTTAAAAAAGTAAATAAAATAATAATCGTTAAATATCCGCATTTATTCCAAAATGCCTCACCTTATCATAGCTTTGTACGTGTATTACAATTTGTTTCAAACATATATGGAATGTAGTACATTTTCTTTTAGATGTATTTGCATATGTAAATGTATTACGTTTAAAATGCCGATATTTCCTAATTGAATACGTAAATTAATGTATTAGTGTATTGTTGATATTGTTATGGTTGTGGTGGTGGTGGTGGTGGTGGTGGTTGTGGTGGTGTTGGTGTTGTTGTTGTTGTTGGTGATTGTGGTTGCTATCATTTAGTTCCAGATGTAGCTCGATAAGATGCACTCCTGTGAAGACCATTCCAGTTTTTGGAGGGATAACTCTGTCTTTGACAATGTTTACTTCCCTTTTTTCGAAGGCAGAATGTGTTACTAGGGAGATTTGGATGCTACTTCTACCAATCTCAGAGATACCATAGAGGCTTCTTCTGATGTTGCTATTGTTGTCGTTGTTGTTTATGACGATGACGTCATTGATATTACTGCCGTTGTCCTTTTTTTTATTGTTGTTTACCCGTGGGCCAACCTTGAGCGATTTTGTCGAATTGCAGCCGTCAAATTTTCTTCAGATATCTTCTTTATCAAACCAGATAGGATTCAGTTTTTAAGACAGTATAAGAAAGACGAAAGGCCACTGAGTAACTCAGTTATTGATCTGTATGTTAGAAGAAATTCAAATTCCTCGATAAGTATAAGCGAAGAAATTATTGTACTTAGTCAACTTTTATTGTATTTTTTAATAAATAATATCAAAAACATGCACGTTGATACATAATACAGGCAGAGTTGCACATAAATTGCTTACACGCAATATCGGAGCTTGGAGCATAAATGTGTTGATAATATAACATAATTCAATTTGATTGATGTAAAATTTAATATATTATCTATTGCTACCAGTGTAGCAAGGATTTCTGAAATACGAATCTACGATGCTTTTGTCAAGAACACGTTAGTAATATCATTCCTTGACATTCTGTTTTCTTCTGAAATGTCATTGGTTTAAATAGGCAACTGCACATTTGGAGATGTATCACCAATCACTTATCCAAAAAGATGTTTGAATTAATTTTTGGCCTATTTATGATGTTTCCAAAATGGTACACGGACAACCAGGCTTGAAAAGTTAAATATCGCTTTTTATATATTTTATAGACTAAATGGTAGAAAGAATTTAGAGATAACTTACCTCATGAATGGAAAGGAAGTCGATTATATCAACCCCAGTGCATAACTGGTAATTATTTAATCGACCCCGAAAGGATGAAATGCGAAGTCTATTTTCCAAACATAACTGGCAGGCAATAAAAATTGCTTTCGAATAGAATAAATTCAACGCATAAATAATATTTTTATTATTTGATTAACTCTTTGCCCTGAAGTAATTATTTATGATTTTATGACTTCAGAAATAAATGACACAACATTGATTGAAAGTTTTGTACATTTGAAAGAATGTCAGAGTATCTCCCTACGTGACATTATCAATATATTAATATGCTGAAAAGGCGGAGAAGTGGCTGAATCGTTAGCACGCCGCGCAAAATGGTGAGCAACATTTCGTCCGTCTTTACCTTCTGAGTTCAAATTCCACTGAGGTCGACTTTGCCTTCTATCTTTTCAGGCTCGATAAAATAAATATCAGTTGAACACTTCATCCTTCCCCCGAAATTGCTGTCCTTGTGCTAAGATTTCAAAGCAAAATTAATGTACAAATAAGGCAGTGAGCTGGCAGAATTATTAGCACGCCGGGCAAAATGCTTAGCGATATTTTGTCTGCCGCTCCGTTCCGAATTCAAAATCCGCCGAGGTCAACTTTGCCTTTCATCCTTTCGGAGTCGGTTAGATAAGTACCAGTTACGCACTGGGGTTGATATAATCGACTTAATCCGTTTCTCTGTCCTTGTTTGTCCTCTCTGTGTTTAGCCCCATGTGGGTAGTAAAGAAATAATTATTTTGTCTGCCGCTCTGTTCCGAGTTCAAATTCCACCGTGGTCAACTTTGCCTTTCATCCTTTCGGGGTCGATTAAATAATTACCAGTTATGCACTGGGGTTGATATAATCGACTTCATCCGTTTGTCTGCCCTTGTTTGTCTCCTCTGTGTGTAGCCCCTTGTGGGCAGTAAAGAAATAAGTATTTCGTCTGTCTTTACGTACTGAGTTCAAATTCCGCCGAGGTCGACTTTGCCTTCCATCCTTTCGGGGGTGGATAAAATAAGTACCAGTCAAGTACTGGGTAGATGTAATCGACTAACCTCAACCCCCGAACTTGTTGGCATAGAGCCACAATTTGAAACCAATAAATTAATATGCAATAAAATTAAAATATATCCAACATACTTCAGTATCAACGATGACTCACAAATATGCTTCACTGTATACTTAAATAGGTCACGTCTGGATCAAACAATACTAGAAATGATTTATTCACTAGAAAAAAACAGGCAAATCTCTCGAAGTTACACTTGTTGAAATACGTTTACGTTGATATAAACACTATACACAATTAAGACGTCACAGCGGTCACGGTTGGAATACCTTTGATCGTAGTTCTTCTCAATCAAATTCCAGCCGACTGGACCAATTGTGGCACAGTACAGCAGCATGGAAAGTCCAAACGTGACACATTTGACAATAAAATAAATTACTTTACATTACTTGCAATTCTACATTATTTGTAAAATCTTTTAGCAGTAATAATACACAGTTAAAGAACAATTAAAAGAAATTTACAGGGATGATGGCTGACAAACGACTTTCAGGAAGCCGTATCGTGGCGAATAAGTCGTTATCATCATTGTCATAAAATCTATTTTTGTTGTTGTTGCTGCCTTCATTATTAAGGTGACAGATTCGATAGCGAAGTCGGGAAAAATATTCTGCTTTTTTTTTATATCTGTTTTTGGGTCTTTTTATTCTGAATTCACATACTGCCGAGGTCAAATTTACCCTTTCTTATTCCAGCTTGGTAAAATAAGGTAACAATCAAGATTCGGCATCGATGAAAGCGACAAACACACGCCCCCTCGTCGAAATTCCTTGCTTTGAGCCGAAATCAGAGTAACTTGTTGTTGTTGTTGTTGTTGTTGTTGTTGTTGTTGTTGTTGATGATGATGATGATGATGATGATGATGATGATGATGATGATGATGATGATGATCTATTTGTTGTTATGTAAATTCAGTTTAGATGATCGACCTGATGTATGATCTAATGCTTTCTAGCCATGGCCATCTCGTCTTTTTTTTTCTTTCTATTTATACTATCTAATACTTCAATATCCAAGGGAGTATTAGTTATTATATTTTTAAGACGCCTTTAAAGGGTTTCTTTTCTTTTCTTTTTTTTACCACCCCGCTTTTTGTTTTCTTAATGATAGCGTATTAGTTTGCGCTTAGATTGCCGAAAACAATTCGCCTGCTGAATCGCCGTATTAAAATTCCGTTCAATACACAATACAACAATAACCACCACAACAATAACCACCACCACACCACCACCACCACCTCCACCACCACCGCTCCCACAACAATGTAAAGAGACATAATAATGTTGAGAAACAAAAGGAGAACGCCCTATAATGTAGCACCAGTTAATAACAACACGCGTAAAACTAGTTAAGGACACCATATCATTTGTCTTCGTCTTGCTCCAAAAATGTAATGAACCAGTCAAATAATAATTCTTAATCAATGAAGCTTTAATGAGATTTCGATTTTGCTGTGTGTAAACTGTTACTGCACTGTTATTGTTATCGTTTTCGTTGTTGCTGCTTGTTGTTGTTGTTGTTGTTGTTGTTGTTACTGTGATTGGTTTGTTGTTGTTACTGTTTTGATGCATTAATTTAGTATTGTTTATTTATTTATTGTGCTTTGTTTTTTCTTCTGTTTGTTTTCATTTCTTCTGCCTGTTACTGCAGCATTATTTCATCATCTTCTGTATTCCCTTTCACCTCATTTATTGATAATCATTGCTATTATTAATGATTGCGAGATTTCGCTGCATAACCAAGTGCATCTTCGTGCGTCTCGTAGTGAAACCACTCTACATAATGTATGCGATGTGCTCCTGCATGGCCTTAGCTCTGATGACTAAAAGTGACTAATGAACTGAAATGTTTATGATATTCTAAACGTGTGTCGGTTCAGGTGTTTTGGTTGTGTATTTGCTGGTACCCTTTATCAATGTTCTCACTGTAGGGATAATTTCTCTTTCGAGTTCTCATATTCCCTTTATCTCCATTTTTAGTGAACAAGAGTAAACAAAATGTAGAAAAGAATTTTTCGCCGAAACCGTCCTGTATCTTTTCAAGATGCGTATGCATTTCAGGCCTTATTCGATAACACATCGGTGGAAGAAAAATTCCCGTTGTTATTTGTCTTAATTTAGGTGACGTGCGACTTTAAAATAATTCTTTCTAAACGTAAGAAAGTTGCTGAATATCATATTAAATTATCAACTACCAAAATGAAAGCCGCTCTACATGTACTTTTATGCATGTGTGTTCACGCTTCTGTATGTGTGTGTGTGTGTGTGTGTGTGTGTGTGTGTGTGTGTGTGTGTGTGTCTGTCTGTCTCTCCGTCTCTCTGTATTAATTTACTGATTTCAAATTTTGTCAGAACGTTAGCAATTTCGAGTGGTGGGTGAGTCGGTTACATCGACCTATAATGATTCCGAAAGGATGAAAGATAAAGTCGACGCCGGAGGCATTTGAACTCAGAACGTAAAGTCTAAAGTAATGTCGACAAGATTTTCAGCGTGTCTGTAAATAAACCTCGAAATTTTTGGTTTGTGCATTTTGAATATCAAGGGTTAGAAAAAAGTTCAGCTGGATGCACTCGAGACCATATTTTAACATCAGTGTATGTAGCATACACATAACACAGAACATTCCACAAGAATAGAGTATCTACAAACAACAAGTATCATATCGTTAACACCAAAAACCCATATGAGATTTTCTCTCATGCTATATTCCGTAGTATCATTTGTTCTAACTAGACATCCACGTTTAAGTGGCCATAAATACTACCGCTCGGTATTAATTCTGCCTCTGTCACTAATAAATATTTCGTTGCGTATTTGTTTTTGCTTGAATTTATTTCCATTGTCATAGAAATGTGAAATATCTGTCCAATATTTTAATCAGTCATCCGTAATGGATCATTGTTTTGAACGCAATAGAATTTAATTTAATTCGGTACAAATTTTCTTTAACGACTAACAGGAATTTCACGGCGACAATTCGTTAATATAAAAGAATCAATAAATGCATTGTTACACTACTTCCCAAATCCAACTAATTTTGCGTGTCAGAAAAACGTTTCAAGCCTCCAGTTATGGAACGAGCCATGTATGGCAGAAAAAGAAAATAACATAAAAGTGCAAACTGCTTTTATTTTTACAATTTATATTTCTGTCATAATTAGTCGCAAGTTGTGCATAACACCAGCACAGACCACGGATAGGAAAAAATAGGCTATATGTTTCTTTATGCTGACACGAGCTCTTATAAATATCAGAAAATGTTGACTAAACAGGTTTTGATATTCGTTTCCATGCCCGATGTTATACTGTCTCAGAAACAAAACACCTTACTTCTAGAATGGAAAGTCTGCACAGAGGATGTGTACAACTTCCTCTTGCAGGGAATAGCACAATATGCTGAAGACATTATTTTCTTTAATCGATTCCAGCATGTTAAATTGATATCATATCATTGACCCTAATGAAGCAAAAGTCAGTAACGACAAAAGTGGGATTGTTGGTTAAGGAAATGAAGAGAGAAAATTAAAGAAAATGAAGGGATAAAATTAGATACATAAGGGTGTGTGTGTGTGTGTGTGTAAATATAGATACAGACAGCTAGATCAATAGTTATTAATTGGCAGATCGATAGTCCTTAATCGAAAGTCTTTAGTAGTTTCTCCTAGAATCACAGCTATTGATAATTTCATCAATGTGGGGTTAATATTAAAAAACTTCTATATTCGAAAGGAAAATTTTCCACCTACCAATATGGTCAAAACTCGCAGGCTGAAGCAAGTAAGAGAGTGATATAATCTTTTCTATTATAGGCACTAGGCCTGAAATTTTGGCGGGAGGAGTCAAAGTCGATTACATTGTCCCCCTAGTAAAAGACTAGAATTTATTGTATCATCTCCGAATAGATGACCTCTGCGGAATTTGAACTCGGAACGTTAAGATGGCCGAAGAGCTGCTAAGCATTCTTCCGGCGTGCTAACGATTCGGCCAGCTCACCGCCTCATAAGAAAAAGAGGAGATATAATAGTTTGATTCACCTACACACAAAAACTTGCTTACAGCATTTTGTCTATTACTCTGTTTTCTCATTGATATTTTTTACTGCAGCTCCAGCATCCTTTGCGCCGCTGAAGAAATTACATCGTACACCCTCTATGAAGAGACAAAAACCAATCTTATCTCTGCTCTTATAATCATCATTACAACTTTTCATGTCTTCAGCGTTTTGAAAATCACAATTCAAACCAGGCAGACGTTCCTTTCTGCATTCATATATATCGACAGATTCTTCATACAGACTACCATCAACCATGCATATCTGGAAGAGTTACAAAATGTCATTATTATTGTCAAATTTCCTTTGCATATTATGAAACACATTTAACATTAAGACGGCAAAGGGAAGGCCTGTTTAATGAAAAACCCCAACTCACAAGACGTAATGATATTTCAAACAGTTTCCTTCTATATACATTCTACATTGACATATCGGCGGTCTTGGTAAGCGAATTACCAAGGACCACTATTATCATGCTGGTCAATAGATTCAAATATTTCTGCTTTAGAAAATTCGGAAAATTGGTGAAAATCTAATCAATATTTATTGGAAGGAAATATTTGTGAAATAATAGATAAATTTTGAAGCTTTAATAATCACTATAGAGATAAGAGAACAGCTATCTCTACAACACGCAGAATGTTGTCTACTGTGTTTCAGGAAAGTCTTTATATAATAATCATCATCATCATCATCATCATCATCCTCGTTGTTATTATTTTTATTGCTGCTGTTGTTGTTATTAAAGCAGTGAGCTGATGATAGAGCGTGGAATAAAGTGCTTAGCAGTATTTCTTGCGGCTTTAAATTTTGATTTCAAATGACCACAACTGCTTAACTTCCCAAGCTACCCTGTCATATCTATCGACTTTTCTTTCTTCCTTATCGCATACCTTGTTGTCAGCTGGGCATGCTATATCTATGATCTAGCATAGTTTGTTTTCTTTCTCAATTAAGACTATATTTGGCTTCCTATTCTCTATCTCATGGTCGCACTGAATCATAAAATGCAATAAGATCTTTGCATTTCCATTTTCGACGATGCCTTCAGGTTTGTGGTCGTACCAATTGCTTGCTCTGTCAAGTCCATACTTATTGCAAAGTGGCCAATGCACAAGCCTGGCTATATTGTCGTGGCGTATCTTATATTTCTTCTGGGCTACTGGCGTACATTGTGAAAATTTTAGCCTTCTTTTCTTTCTTTTTGTTTCTCTCTGAGTATTAAAAGAATGTAAACACCCTTTTTATTGCATAAACACTACAATCTTCTCTGACCGGACATACAAACGAAAATCTGTAGAAAATTCAAAAACTTTAATATCTACAATTTTGTGTGAAAATTTTATCTTTTTTTTCTCCCTGACTAACCGAATATGTAAACAACACCTTTTATTGCAACAACACAATTAATAGCACAATAGAGAAAAAAATTAAAGAGACAGGCACCTGCCAATATATACAAACTGCACAATTATAAAAACTGTAAATCATAGTAAAACTTATAAAAAGAATTTATTTAAATAATCAGTAATTAAAAATAGAACGAGGTGATTTGGTACTTTTTGTGTCCCGATTGATGGTATATCTAATGATGGTGTCCCAATAAAACCACAGGTAATTGCGCAACCTGATGGTCGCTACATCATATGAGTGACAAGGAGAAAGGAAAATATTGTGAATAACGGTGATAATGAAATTGAAGCCCTTGAGGGTGATAGTGTTGAATCCAGCAGGCTCAGAAATATCGGCCATTATTCAGCAAGGTACTGGCTCACACGGCGTAGATGGAACAAGCAAATAAATGCTGTGGTCATGGATTATTATTATTATTATTATTATTATTATTATTGTTGTTGTGGTGGTGGTGGTGGTGGTGGTGGCGGCGGTGGTGGTTGTGGTTGTTGTTGTTGTTGTTGTTGTTGTAGTTATTATTATTATTATTATTATTATTATTATTATTATTATTATTATTATTATTATTACCATTATTGGTCTCAAATTTTGCACAAAGCCTGCAATTTCGTAGGAGGAAACTAGGTCGCTTACATCTACTCCAGTGTTGAACTGGTACCAATTTCATCGACTCCGAAAGGATGTGAACGGGATCGAACTTGTTTTCTATCCTTTCGGGGCTGATGCAGTAAATCCCAGTTGAGCATTGGAGTCGATGCAATCGACTATCCCCTTCTCTCAAAATTTCAAGCCTTGTGCCTATAGTAGATAAGATTATTGCGGTTATCTAGCAGAATCGTTTGTAGGTTTTTACGTTCTGAGTTCAAATGCCGCCAAGATTGACTTTGCCTTTCATCCTTTCGAGGTCCTAAAATAGGTACCAGTTGATCATTGGGGTTGATGTAATCGACTTACCCCTCCCCCTTATTTTGCTGGCCTTGTGCCAAACTTTAAAACCCTTATTATTACTGTTGGTGATGGTGTTGTCGTTGTTGTTGCTGCTGCTGTTCGTAGTGGTGGTGCTGTTGTTGTTGTTGCTAGTGTTGCTGCTGCTGCTGGTCTCATTGTTACTGTTATTATTATTATTATTATTATTATTATTGAAGGCATCGCATAGTATCTACTATTGTGATGTTGCATACACTTTACTCTTTATTATGTTACTTGTTTCAGCCATGTAACTGCGACCATGCTGGAGCAAAGCCTTTAGTCGAGCAAATCGACCCCAAGACTTATACTTTGTAAGTCTAGTACTTATTCCATCGGTACCTTTTACCGAACCGCTAAGTTACGGGGACGTAAACACACTAGCATCGGTAGTCAAACGATGTTGGGGGGGACATACACAGACACACAATCACACACATACACATATATACATATACATATATACGACGGGCTTCTTTCAGTTTCCATCGACCAAATCCACTCACAAGGTTCCACACAGTAGGACTGAACCCGGAACCATATTGAAGATATTGTGTGTAGTGAAGATTTGCACAGTCTGTGAAGTCAGGATAAGAGCCTGAGACATACAGCACTTTAGGCAGTATGCTTACAGGTCAAATTAACGCCAATGACAACACTGCTACCACTTACTTATAAGCGGTATTCTCGGCACAATGGCCCAGTGATTAGGGCAGCGGACTCGCGGTCATAGGATCGCGGTTTCGATTCCCAGACCGGGCGTTGTGAGTGTTTATTGAGCGAAAACACCTAAAAGCTCCACGAGGCTCCGGCAGGGGATGGTGGTGATCCCTGCTGTACTCTTTCACCACGACTTTCTCTCACTCTTACTTCCTGTTTCTGTTGTACCTGTATTTCAAAGGGCCGGCCTTGTCACTCTGTGTCACGCTGAATCTCCCCGAGAACTACGTTAAGGGTGCACGTGTCTGTGGAGTGCTCAGCCACTTACACGTTAATTTCACGAGCAGGCTGTTCCGTTGATTCGGATCAACCGGAACCCTCATCGTCGTAACCGACGGAGTGCTTCCAATTCTCGGCATAACAGTCAGACAACTACTTAAGGGATTGATATATATTGGGATTAAGTCACCATTAATTAATACAATAGCGAAGAATACAGATTTTGCCATTCCCTATGATGAAAGTACCGATACTGTAGAAATTAGAACAATTGGGAAATATCTGGATCTAAGCAGACAGCTGAAGAGACTGTAGATGACTAAGAGTGCAATTATTCTTTCATAATTGATGCACTTACCAGAGTGTCACCTATGCACTTACCACGTTACCTATGAGACTGAAACGCGACTCGCATTGTCGACTTCTAGAAAAGTACAATCCTATATTATACATGCATCCTAATAAAGGTTCTTAGGATTTCAGGAGACTTGTTGTCAGCAAACCAAAAGATGATATTCCTGCCAATTTAAATAATAACAATAGCAACATCGACAGAAACCGATGGCTTCTTACATAGGCAAAAGTTTGTGAGAATCGTGTTGGTCGAATATAACGACCCATTACTTCAATGATATTTTATTTTTATCGATGCTGGAGGAATGGAAGCAAAGAATCCCTACTGAGGTCAACATTTTCTTTCATCCTTTACAGGTCAATAAATTAAAGTGCCAGTCAAGTGCTAGGGTCGATGGTATCGACTAACTTTGTCCCTTGCAAAATGTTGGCCTTGTATCAAAAGCAGAAACAACCACCATCGTCATCATCATCATCAGCAGCAGCAGCAGCAGCAGCATTATCATTATTGCTGTTGTTTTTGGTGTTGTTGCTGTTGTTGTTACTGTTCTTGTTGATATTTTGTCATTGTTTCGCCCTTTTCTTTCATTTATTATCCTCTGTCATCATCATCATCATCATCATCATCATCATCATCATCATCATCCTCATCATCATCATCATCTTCTTCTTCTTCTTCTTCTCTTCTTCTTCTTCATCATCATCATCATCATCATCATCTTCTTCTTCTACTTCTTCTTCATCATCATCATCATCATCATCATCATCATCATCATCTTCTTCTTCTACTTCTTCTTCATCATCATCATCATCATCATCATCATCATCTTCTTCTTCTTCTTCTCTTCTTCTTCTTCTTCTTCTTCTTCATGATCATCATCATCATCATCATCATCATCATCTTTTTCTTCGTTTCCCAACTTTCCCTACGCCTTGTCCTCCATCTTTTCTTCTTCCTCCTTTTCATCCACCTTCTTTCTTATACTTCTGCCGTTGCTCTTTCTGCCACTACCAGTTGTTATTATTATTGTTATTGTTGTTGTATTTCACTCTATAACATTGTACATCTTTAAAAAAAAAAAGGAAAGAGAAAAGAAAAAAACAAGAAAACAAAAGAAAAACAATCCATCTTCACTCATCAATTATTATCACGAATTTCAATAATTTCGTTATCGAATTTACTGTTTTGTGTTTTGATTGATTTGTGTTTCCCTGCGATTGGTTGCGTATAACTGTGTCTTTCTGTATATATATATATATATATATATATATGAATGTCTGTATGTATGAGTATCTGCGTGTATATCGTAATTCCTGTACATAAAGACGCCTGTATTATTCAATGATGTTCTATGTGTAAGTTTGTTTTGTATATTTGTATATGATTATGCTCCTGAATTTCGTGACTTGCTCAATATTTTTTTCTAGATGTGTGTCGATATTTCAATGTGTGCTTTTGTGCGTCTGTAGCTATATGTTTTTCAATTTAATTGGATTTGTATGTCATTATGCACACCTTTTCTTTATGTCTGTGCATGTATGTGTGTGTTTGAATATGAATGTTTTTTTTTAATGTATTATGATTATAAATGCTTGTCTGCGTTTGTGCATGTATTTATAATGTATGATATGGTTTATATATTTCTTTACTACCCACAAGGGGCTAAACATAGAGGGGACAAACAAGGACAGACATAGGTATTAAGTCGATTACATCGACTCCGGTGCACAACTGGTGCTTAATTTATCGACCCCGAAAGGATGAAAGGCAAAGTCGACCTCGGCGGAATTTGAACTCAGAACGCAGCGGCGGACGAAATACCGCAAAGCATTTCGCCCGGCGTGCTAACGATTCTGCCATCTCGCCGCCTTTAGTTTATACGTTGTAAGCATCATGTATATACGTGGCCTGATCAATAAATATCCGAACTGTAGCCATAGTAACGAAGCTAAAGCACGCTGAGTAAAGCCGCTTGGCACAGATTGACCTTGAACTCTGGCTGTGCAAGCGCATTTAGTTTTCACGTTATAGCTCACTTCTGGTGTTTACAGCAGTGCTTGGAGGAAATGTGTGTAGTGTGTGATCATCGCATTGATCATCACAGAAAAAGTTGAACAGAGAATCTGCATCAAATTTTGCCAAAAGCTTGGTGATACCTGCTCAGAGGCCTACACAAAGTTTTCAAAATATTTATCATTCTCAACACAGTCAAGGAGATTTTGTGCAACTGAGACTCAAGTGTCCTTTTGGTCAGCTGAAAGCAGTTTTGCCACAAACTTCGCAGACACGCGTCTCGTACCCAAATTTTCTGCAGTGTTGAGCTGAATTGAACCGTAACTAATCTGCACATCCCCTGATAATTCACGGATAGCGATTCGACGATTTCCCCTCACAGCTGCACGCACATTTGCGATGTTTTTCTCAGTTCTGCTGGTTCCGTGTCTCCGAGAAAGTTCAACATTTTTTCGGCCATCTTGGAAACATCTGAACTACTCATACACTTGTGTGCGGCACATACATCCCTCTCCATATAATTTCTGCAACTTTTCGCAGGCTTCTGAGCAGGTATCGCCATGACAACTTACTCTGGCATGGTCAATGCGACAATCACATGCTACACACGTTCTTTCCAAGCATTGCTGTAAACAGGAGAAGTGTGCTAGTACGTTAAAACTTAAGGCACATATACAGCGCGTTCAAGGTCAATTTGTGCCTGGCGGCTTCACTCTGCGTGCTTTATCTTCATTACTATGGCAGCAGTCCGGATACTTATTGATCAAACCTATAAATTCTCTTTAATTCAGTGCATATGTGTATTAGTATTGTATTTCAAGTACGTGTGGTTCTGTTTACGTGCTAACATAGAACTTTTGGTATGGATGTACGTATAAGTGTATCTGTGTCTGGGAGTAATTATATTAACTCTCTAATAGAATTGAGAATCAATATCCATCTTGTCTTTAGGTGTGTTTTTGGAAAGAATGTTTTGTGTTGTGTGTGTGTGTGTGTGTGTGTGTGTGTGTGTGTGTGTGTGTTGTGTGTGTGTGTGTGTGTGTGTGTGTGTGCGTGTGCGTGCGTGCGTGTACGTTGTATGTACCAAATTAAAAAGATAACGTGGCGGACTACATTCTCAGAGAAAGCATTCAATACAGAAACTGTTGCGAATCTATTGATTAACGAAATTTTATGCGTACATGTGTGGGTGTATATCTGTATACACAATATACACACACGCACACACACACACACACACACACACACACATATATATAGATATATATATATATAATATATATATATATATATATATATATATATATATACATATATATAAGCATATATATGTGCACATATATATACTTATATATACATACACACACACATATACACACGCTTGCACACGCACACACACACACGTGGTTTCTGTGTGGATTTGCAAGAAGTTTGGTTCGACATGCCACTACGCGCTTTTCTTGCGCATGCTTCTATGCGTGATTGTGTGTTTGCATCCGTTGACGAGTGTTTGCGTGAAAAGCTTAGATTGAATAAGAACATTTCTATGTTCACTCTATTTCTTCTAATATTTGTTTTTATTAGTCTTATCACTGTTATCGTTGTTCTTTTTAGCGGAGTTGTTTTTATTTATATGTTTACTTAGTTGCTTGTCTTCTCTTTGATGATGGCGCTGTTGTTAATGATATTTGTTCTTAGTATTCTTCAATAATTGGCCTTCTGAAACTGCCGCTACTAGAGTTATTACAGTTGCTTATTCTTAATATCCCAATTATGTTTCACTTTGATCAAGACAACGCTCTCACATTATGAGAATTATTGTTCAACTGTCTACAAAACCTCCGTAGGTCTTTTAAAATGAATCTCAATGAACAACAGAACACCAGACTGTTTGAGTTTCGCATTATTTGGTATGATGTCCCCCTGACTGCTAATCAGTTAGTTCTCAAGTATTCACCGGTAGCAATGACAACTGTCATTCACATGTCAGAATTTATTAAGTTCTCTGGTCAAGAACAGATTTTTTTCCTTTTGTAACTTTTGTCTATTTATTTTCTCTGTTATGTAACTCGAAAAAAGTCCGTGATATTGCATAAATTATTGTTTGATTGGCTCTCAATTTTATAAGACGTTTCATAAGATCTTTTGTCGCTAATAAGATTATTTACTTCAATTTTGAATTCAAAGTTTCATCTCACATACCAGTATATGTTAGAAATAGTATATAAATGCGTGTGTGTGTGTGTGTGTGTTTATGTGTATAATTAGTTAATAAATTGTGCATGCATATATATATATATATGTATATATAATATATATATATATATATATATATACATATATACAATTATAAACAAGGGGAAAAGAAAAATGATTTCTATGCCAATATGCTGGGAATAGACTTTAAATCGTCAATCACCATATATATATTTGCATGTGGTGATTGACGATTTAAAGTCTATTCTCAGCATATTAGCATAGAAATCTTATTTCCTTTTGTCCTTCTTTGTAATTGTTTATAATTTTCAACTTTAAAGGTATTCTGTCTCTACTGCCGAATCTGGAGCATGCAACGTACAGCTAGTCGTGGGAAAAGCAAGGCTCTTCCAAGAGAAGTCCGGCCACAAAAAGAGTCTGGTCCTGGGACTTGTTGACAGACATGGCGAAGCTGGGCCGGAGAGGGAATTGCAGTATTCTTAAGGCGAAAGGTATGTCTGCTCCAGGAGTAAGGGGAAACCTGGGAATGAATACATCCTCTTCTTTTCCGCATCCGGATAGGATAGTTGCCTTCATTTTTTTTACAACCGAGTTTTTGCGAAAACCGAACATTGATCGAAGCAGTTGTTACGACTAAAACATGCCTCGGAACATACCTAATGTATATCTGAAATTTCAATCGAATCGGTCTGGTGGTTCAGCGGTTTGGCCCGGCTTCACCCGAAAGCACTTTTACATGGAAACCGTAAACAGCGAAAAATATAACTTTTTGAAAGGCAGCTTGGGTATTGATTTGATTCAATAAGTCACCAAGGTTATTGCTTTAGCAATGTCACTCTCTCACGCCCCAAACCGTCTTTTCTCAAGTGTAAGGCCTCGTGCTTCCGCAGTTTCACGGTAATTTATTAAGACCCGTGCAACACCGGATACTACTGCTAGTGAAATGGATGAAGGAAGTAGTGAGTATTTACCAGTAGCTTGTGCAGTGTAGAGGCTGTTATTGCTTTAACTATCTCGTGCTACATATAGAAATCGCTTTCATTTATTCCGATGGAAAGTCTCAGTGTCGGATGCTTACTTTTATTGGCAGTGACTATTTTGAGGTCACGTGGGGTCACAATGTGTATGCACACCATGGTGGAGATCAAAATCGGACGACTTTTTGAAACAATCGATAATTATCGATCGAGTTTTTGCGAAAACCGAACATTGATGGAAGTAGTTGTTATGACTAACACATACATCAGAACATACCAAATGCATGTCTGAAATTTCACCCGAATCGGTTTGGTGGAACTCGAGTTATAAACATTCGAACTTGCACACTCACACACACAGACACAGAGTTTCTGTTTAATATATATATATATATATATATATATATATATAGGGAGAGAGAGAGAGAGAGAGAGAGAAAGAGAGAGAGAGAGAGAGAGAGAGAGAGTGGAGGAGTACCTGCATTTCAAAGGGCCAGCCTTGTCACATTCTGACTCACACTGAATCTTCCTGAGAACTACGTTAAGAGTACACGTGTTTAGAGAGTGCTCAGCCACTTGCATTTGAATTTCACGAGTAGGCTGTTCCATTGATCGGATCGACTGGAACCCTCATCGTCATAACCGGTCCATTGTTTCAATGCAGAATTTATATGTAATTACCTGTCCCTGTTGCATGACTATATTGTTTAGGTACACACCTTGGTCCTATTATTTTGGTCTTTTGCCACAAAAAAAGGGTACGGATCCTTGAGTTTCAGTTTTGAGTTCTGTGATTCTCAGTTAAAGTTTAAGTTATTATTTGTCCACTTTCCTCTTTGCACAGTTTGTTAATGTATCAGGTCTCTATTATTCATGGACACAGAAAATAGTTCATGCTTTCTGTCTACTAATGTGGTTTGTAAAAATGTTAGTCTTTGAAATGGATGGGTGCAATGTGTCCATAAATCTCAACTGTTGTTAGTCATTTCATCTTAATCTTTCCTAACCACATCTATCGTGCTCAAAACTAACTCATATGACATTGTATTTCGGAAATTCCTTTCCATACCACAGGTCGAAGTGCAATCAACTACCTTATATACTCTTTTCTCTTTTCCTTGTTTCAGTCAATATAACTGTGGCCATCCTGGAGTAGCGCCTTTAGTCGAGCAAATGGACCCCAGGACTTATTC